>NW_018480023.1:67401-249089 GCF_002113885.1 Mizuhopecten yessoensis | reverse complement strand
CTATTTCAAACTTAAAAACAAGTTCTAATAGGCCGATCTCACTTAAAATCGGTCTAGGAATGATCAGCTCATGGTCCTGACAAAGTTAAGTTAACATTATACTTAACTATTTTTTACTCAAATTGGTACATATTTCAACAACAAAAATAAATACTGTAGGACTCAGGTGACCGTTAAGGCCCATGGGCCTCTTGTTTTAATTATTTTTTATTTTTCTTAACAGCACCGTTTAATGAGAAAAGATATGGAGCATCATTCAGAACCCATCAATTGTACTTCCCTGGTAGGCCTGTCTTCTCTAAACACTTCAGCTTTTTCATTAGCTGGTCCTCAACATTCTTCTTGTTCTGGAATCACATAAATAGTCGTGGTACCAGTAGCAAAACTATTTGGTGGGTTCCTATTAATGCGCATTATCTTTTCTTCCTCCATTTATCGGGCTTTCGTCATTGATCACCATGCATCTATACCTCTTTATCTTGATTCTCATCCTTGTTTTAATTTATAGAGAAAGAGATGAATGTGTCAGGATTATTTGCTGCGGACGTTTTTATCAACAATGAGTTTTGCCCGGTGCTGCTACATGTTTCCCCCGCCTCAACCCATTCCTTGAGATATTGAAATCTTCACAGGTTTCAGGTCATACCTAGATTAATACGAATATTATTGATACTGAACGATTTATTGCCATTCACTGACCAATATCATATCCAGTTATATAAAAAGACATGAAATAAAAACAAAATGTTTTGTTTGCTGATCCATGAGACCAAACATGTTTTATTATATGCCTGGCAAAGGCAGCGGAAAAAATAAAAGGAGAAACAGACAAAACATGGTGCAGGAGTAAGTTGGAAATGAGGAGGAAGAGACCAGAAGAGCAAACGCCGTTGAAATGAGCTATCTGTTTGTTTGGACGAGATGGAACTTTCAAGAGAAACGAATTACTTGGACCGAACTCAGGATAATGGAGCGATTCGAAATGTCCTTCCTGGTGAGTCCCATGTGCGACCTGTTGCAATCGTTAACGAATTTGCTGAAGTGGGGCCTGGCAGAATATCAAGGATGCAAGTATGTGGAAATCATGCTACAATGGCATACGCCTGATCTGGAGGCAAAGAGGCTGTTAGTCGATACCGATGGAATACCACCAGGTACTTAACTGTCACACTCAATTGGGAAAGAGGGAAAGCCAGGCAAATATAAGCTACACGTACACGCAAATAAGAATCTAATTACGACCAGATCTTTTTCTATATGGAGCCGAAGACAACAATGATAGGACGGACTGTTTTGGGAAGAGATACGACAAGACCCATGAGAAAAAACGAAAGTGTCGAGTGCTTAAGGAAACCTGCCAGTCAAGAAGATTGAAGACATGCTACTCTAGAATTGGTTTCCGTGGATTACCAGCCCATTGTCTAAAAACATAAGGGATACGACATAAGGCACACAGGGTCTCCTAGAAGAATAAGCCTAGAGAAAGCACCATGATGGATACTGCACTGGCAGGAGTACAAAAATGGAAGTCGCATAACGACAAACCATGTGAGCATCACCACTGTGAACCAGTGTAACTGTAGGATGTCATAGTTTTGAAGGGTTGTAGTAACACAATACAGAAAAAGGAGAAGACTTCTCCAAATGGAGACCAGAGCGGCATTGAAAATAGACCTTATCCACGCACTCGCACAAACTTGTGTAAGTAATCATATGATGGAAATCAAGCCTCCTGTTGTGGTGGTGAGCTATGACTGGTTTCGGGGCAAGGTCACAAATTGGGTATTTTTTTGTCATATTGCTTTAACCGACTTCTATTCCAGCGATATGATTTAATTATTTTCATGAATACCCTGGTCCTGCAGGCACCAGTGGATTTAGTCTTTGAGTCATTACATGGAGACGTCGTTCATATAGATCAGGATACGGAAACAGTTGAAGTCCCCTATCCTGTAACCAGATATACAACTAACGGGCATGAAGAGACGAACAAGTATGCTACTTGAAATCACGTCTGACTCAATATAGGCCATCGGGACCTTTTCCTTAAATTGATCAGTGCATTACAAGTGTAATGATTTTCACATATATCACCAACGTGTCAATACATATCATTGTAGCTGCTATATTGTGATATATTGGTTACACTGTAAATGGGAAAGACAGAAAAACACGAACAAAATATATGTGTTCAAGGTAGTGTGAGCACAAAGTTGTTGGAAGGCATGTGTGGAGTGAATGTATGTCTTGATTCAAATGATTATTATGGATACAGATGGGATAGTTACCGTTACACGTTGCAGAAGGCATTACTCTCTTTCCATGGAATATTGACAGTGCCTTGCTGTTATCCCTCTAAAGTTTGTAATTACATATACTGACGACGCCACCAAAATGGCGTATGACGTTGTAGTTGAGTAAAACTAGTGCACGTTTTGTTTAAGTTAAGTTATACACTAAAACTGGTATCGTCTTCTGTTTTCTCTCATCCTATTGTACCAGAATAACATAGCATCACTACGAGACTAGAGACATACTCAGACAGCAATGTTAGCTTTACTTAGCTAAGTAAGAATGTATTTGGATATAAGTGGAATCGTCTATAACCTTTTTACTCCTTTTTGTAAGTTATTAATTTGAAAGATTTTTTTAATGTTTTTATCTTTGTGTGTAAGTGTTTTGTCTGGCCCCTTGATGTTGTTTCTAACGAGTCTTTATGATAAGACAGCCTGGCAGACATACATTTCTAGTCTCACTGAATAAACTAGTCTTTATCCTCCAACGTTTTCTATTCGACTTGCAGACAAATCAGTTGATTAGGGCACAACATAGGGATAACGTATATTCTACAGTGTATAGCCAAGTGTATTCTATAGCAAACATGTACCCAATTAATTAATGTTAACTGTAGTTAAAATGAATCCAATACCTAGATATGTCCTATGGCTAAACTACATATTTACTATACCTAAAATGCATGCTTTACTAAATGGTATTCTACAGCTAAAATGTAAACAATAGCTTAATCTAAACTGTTGTAAAAAGGTTCACAATGACTATGCATGCTTCACCAAAAATATGCACTATATCTAAAATGCATGTAGCTAAATTGTATACTTAGCGTAAAATGACATATACCTTACATATATTATATTAGATATTATTAAACCGTTATATACGTCATAATATATATATCTAAACTTTAACGGTTAACTGTACTCCACTCTTCCGCATTTCAAGTCAAAGGCTCTTAAAGGGTATAAGTCTGCTGCCCTATTCAATTTGAGATTTAGGATACATTTTCTTAAATGAAACAGTGCATATCACAAAAATATCCCAAAAAAGACCCCTTTGAAAATCAAACTAGCCAGTAACTTCAAAAATAGACTAGCTATTTCGAAAAACAACAGGTGTATAATAGGAGTGCACTGTCGGACGGTCGCCGACGATCAACCTACAGTGTAGTCCAATACACGGGAATGTGGGCCAAGTACATATGTAGATGCTTCTTTGTCCGTGTACAGTTATATAGTTTCTTTTATTCGCCGCCGATTTACAAACTAGTCATTTATCTGTTCTGAATACGGATTTCTATTCAAGATGAATATATCTTCTCCGCTTTGGTCTGTTAATGTAATCGAGCTGTCAAGTAATTGCGAACAGAAATAAAACTTCTAGGAGTTTCAAAACCGGTTTACAATTACTTCCTCTTTATGAACAGGGTGGAGCATTGTCATTTTGCCATAAAAATACATTTACGATTTGTTTACTATACTGTTGACGACAACGGAGTTGCACAGTCTATACGGTGCTGCCACGTAGCAAAGTAGGTCTACGTTTCTGTTTGAGCAATTAATTCTGCAGTTGTGGTGAATATTCAGGTCGGTGATACGTAAGTATTTGCAGCAGTAGAACTAAACTAAAACACTAGGGATATGATTGATAATTATTACAAAATAGCAAAGCAAATGTGTGAAATGATTTTAATGGATAAAATTACATTCAGAAAGGAAAAGTAAATTCCTGTGATTCCAAGAAGTAAATAACGAAAATGCGATGGCGATAAAATGTATTTTGAAACCATTTTCCGCGAATTGTTATATGAGAATATGTCCGCAATTTTTTAATCCATTTTCCCTTATGTTGTACAAAATGATAAAATAACCTACCAGTGTGCTTTAGAAAAAAAAGTGAATGTATTTAAATTCTTTAAGACAACTATCCGCCATTCTGAGCTTTGGTAAATTTCTGTGTTTTGAAACGATTGTTCTATATATGACATCAAACTGCATATTCGGTTCATAGGCGATATGAATTCCAAATGCATTACAGGTAAATGACATGAACCGCATCGTGTCGTATTACCTGCTCATTTTTGTTTTTGGATCACAGGTACTAGCCTCATCTGTCAGTGTATCGACAGACGAGGCTCGTACCTGTGACTGTCAATACACCTATTAGATGATAGTATAGGTGTATCGACAGACGGGGCTCGTACCTGTGACTGTCAATACACCTATTAGATTATAGTATAGGTGTATCGACAGACGAGGCTCGTACCTGTGACTGTCAATATACCTATTTAATTATAGTATAGGTGTATCGACAGACGAGGCTCGTACCGGTGGTCTGAGGACCCACAACAAAGTTAACTAGGTGTATTTTGTTATTTACATTGCAGCACAAATGTCAATATTGTAAACTATTTGACTGAAATATACAGGTAAACTTTTTTTCAAGTGTTTGATATCACAGTTCATTTGCCCCTGTACGCATGCTCCATTTATCTAGTATGTGGATTGAGATTAAGATAAGATAATATAGAATCCTCGCCGTGTACAGTGATCCTGATCCATCTACGGAGTGTGCTCCTTTATATTATGAACACATATTAATTGTTAAATTATCATTAATGTACAGTATCAACGATCAGGAAAGACACTTGTATTCCTCATGGATAAAGTTATCCAAAGCCTTCCTAATCCTTCTTGTTATAAATGTTCTAAGACAATCGTACTAACAATATTCAATAACGATATGGATCTTCTGTCCCTGATTTTATGATTCGGTCATCACTTTTAGTCATGTTGCTTTCTTTGCAGCAGTCTCAGATTCGATCTACAATTATGGATTACAGACAAGTTCGGATGTGGTTAGTCTTGCTGTTGCTACTGCTGGTGACTGGTGAGTTACTCACTAGTTACTACATTCCCAATTGTTTATTAGTATTCGTACGTTATCCGTACAATTTAACAACGAACCTGTGCAACTGTAGTTGTGTTTTCTATGAAAAATTAGGTATCGGTGTCTGGGAGTTACGGTTCGTTTGAGAAATATATCATTTATTGATTGTAAATATTTTACAACATATAATATTGGTAATAAGTATGGTCTGTATAACGGTATACGTTCAGAAAAAACCGTAAGATAATCAAGGTACATTAAGCAGTTTTCAATAACGCTTATTTTTGAAGATATATACATTGGACGCAATATATGTTTATCTTAAGTAAAGTAGCATTGTTGTGAGCCCCAAGCTTGTTTATTTCAGGAGCTCTGTCCTCGTGGCTGGGCGACTTTTCATGCTGCGTTGTTCAGGCGGGTGCCCGTTATACTGGAGGCGTATTGTTATCAGGATTAGTCGAAAAGACCGTGTGCAAATGTAACTAAATATAGCGACCATTGTCGAAACTACGCATCAACTCGCTGACATGATAATGGTTTTCTTTTCACGGAATATTTCTTAATTAGTCAATATTTTTTTGTATAAAATAATTTACTTCAGGTTGTTAGAATGAATTCCAAATGACTACAGAGACTAAATCAAATAAATGATTATATGTACAATTGACAACTTATTTTGCTTAACTTACACTTACTTGATCAAAAGGTCTGCTTACGAACCTATGTTATGGAATTAAGAACAGTTTAAAAAGATCAACTAAAATTGCTTATCATTACATACGTGTTATTTTTGATGTGACCACGTTCGCAATGTAACGACACTTTTCTTTGGTTAAAAGCTATGTGTTATCACATTACATATATTCAGTTATTAGTTTTCAACAAATCATGAATTCGCTTTTCAGCAATATCTCCCCGTGTTATAAATGTAAACAAACGAACCATGAAAATGTTGTTTTTCCTTTTTCGAGTGATTGTAAACGAATTTATATTGACATATTTGAAGATTGGCTAACAAACAACTAAAACAAATTTCTATTTAACTGATTTCTTATTAATTACTATTTAAATGAAATCCTACTATATCAAGCTCACGATCAGAATGCCTTGCCGTGCTAACGATGAATGGGACATGACGTGTGTTTAGCTATGTCGAGTGGTGATTTAATGTGCTGAAAAGCGATGGCGATAGATGGATGCTTTTAATTCATTGAAATAAATATCTTGTTAAAAGCATAACGTCAATGTTTATAGTTTATTGTCGGACAATTGGTAAACCAAACGGAGGCTTGTTGGGTTTCAAGACATATGATCCATCATTGAGGCGAGATGTGCCAAGTTGATGGCTTTCACCGGCCATACAAAATCTTAGCTCAACTTGTTCTGGGTGAAAAGTCACGCATAGGCAGAGGATACGATGTACCTTCTGTAGCTCTTATCATTTATCGTACATTTCCAATAAATCAACAAATTATGAGGCATAACCAGACAAAATAAGCCACTTCCCCATCTATCTATTGATCCATATGTGTTACTCTTATGTTCACACACTATGTGGGAAAAAATGGCTTAACAATATTTGTTTCAAACACTAAGTCAGAATTTAAGCCCTATGAATTAACCTTCTAAATTATTGTTCATATACGACGCAACTGTTAAGCACCTAGACAAGGTTAGGAAACTAAAACAATTTTCTGTGATATAAGCAGGGACTTTAACTGGAATTTGTATTTTGATTTGATCTATTGATTAACAAAATTCACAATATCTTGTGTATGTGATACTATGTTCTAATGATTTCATCTTACCTTAATGATAGTAGACAGAGAGTCGTCTGGGATGGTTTTCAATTAAATTGATAACCCCTAAGAATGTACACTTCTGAAAAGTTAAAAAAAATCAAAAGAACTTCAGTTGACCAATATTAATAATGAAATACTAATATGGTATTTTCCAGTCTGTAGCATATCATTTTCATAATATTAAACATAGCAAAACTTAATTTACTACAGTTAAAACTGGCGATGCAATGAGATTCTATAACTACCTTTCTTTAATGTGAAAATAATATTGGTTGAGTGCAAGTAATACTTATTTGTTTGGGATACACAAACCGGTTGCTTGATTGGTCGTAAAAACTGTAATGATCAGAATCATTTCTATTGTACATAACTGATTTGATGTCTGACGTCAGGTAATTTATTGCTGATGATATATCCCGTTATTCTCTGATCAAATGAAAGGACAGGACACTGCTGACATGTCAAATAATGAATTAAGGAAAAACATCAATTTTGGCTGGAATTGTGTTCAACCAAATCTTTCCAATTCTGAAGTCGAGTTAACTCCAAGACAGTGGATATCAAGCTATTCTCACAATAATTCAGTTATAATAAAACAAAGTAAACAGAGGCTCACATAACCAAACCCCACCTATTTCCCCCGTCCCAATCCCAATCTCTCTTCTGGTGTAAATGGCATGTAATTTGTTGTCGCGTTTGTTACATAAGCGTTTTAGCACAAGGGTGATGATATCTGGCCAGTAGCATACTAGGTTGAAGGCTACCAAGTTGTTTTTCAAAAGAATAACCTACTTTCAAGGCCATAAAGGACAAACGTGTCTAACTCTTTGAACAAATTCTTTCCCAAAAGGTCAAGGGTGATGGTATTTGGCCTGTGTGCCTGCAACAAGCATAGGTAAGGGTCCAAAAGGTCAAGGGTGATGGTATTTGGCCTGTGTGCCTGCAGCCTGCATGGGTAAGGGTTACCAAGTTTGTTCAAATGGATGACCTTAATTCACTTTCACGGGGTTAAATGTAAAATTCATTTGGATTTCATAAGATATATCTTGTACACACTTTTTAAAAGTACGGACGATTTGTCCGTTAACTTTGTGAAAGACATTAACTAGGTTTGTTGCCCAATTATATTTGTTAATGAGATATGTTCAGTAAAATAAGAAGAGAATGTCCCCAGAGAGTACTATTGACAAAACACACAAATTTACACGTTCATTTGTGAAATACAGTCGTGTTGTCTTTTATGCGCTGCAGATTACCATACCATATATTTACCTGTTATAAATAGATATTCTCATTTCGGGGATGAAAGTTCACTATCTATTTGAATGCAATAATATAACTATATCCACCTTACGTAACAAATATATTCCTCGTTATTATTGTACAAACCCAAATATTTACAAGTTTAAAGGTCTTTTATCATTATGCAATCAACGAGTTCTGACAGGTATATCTATTTTCCTAACCAAAATGGCTCCTCTTTTGTGAATGATGCATATGTGTAACTGTTAACAGTTCAATAACTTGGGAATTATATGTAGGTTTTTTATGTTTGTGTTGTATTTTTCATTGTATGTCATATCATGTTACTTTATAACTGTCCATTCTTTCAGTTATACATGTGTATACAAATATGTATATTGTACTTCATTTTCCATATCTGCAAATTTATTTCCTCATGTAACCCATATTATGTGTCTGAGTGTCAATAAAAATCTTGAAATCATTCAATACAAATCTGATACGCTTGTGCAGTATTTGGAACTGAGCCATGACAAGGGTTTTACCATATATATTTCGATGATACTGCGTATTAGGTTTCAAAACCGGTTTACAACTACTTTCTCTTTATCAATAGGGTAGAAAATTGGCATTTGGTTACAAATACATATATGGATTTGTTTGTGTAACGTTTGACGACAACGGAGTTGCACAGTCTATACGGTGCTGCCACGTAGGAAGGTAGGCCTACGTTTCTGTTTGAGCAATTAATTCTGCAGTTGAGGCGAATATTCAGTTCGGTGACATGTAAGTATTCGCAGCATACGAATTAAAACAACTAGGAATATAATTGACGGATTTTACAAAATAGTAAAGAAAAAATGTTAAATTGTTTGAATAGATAAAATCTAAGTCGGAAAAGAAAATGAAATTTCTGTGATTCTAAGAAGTAAATAACGAAAGTGCAATGGAGGTAAATCGTTTTTTGAATTCACTTTCTGAGAATTATTATAAGAGATTATGTACTTAAAATTCCGTAATCTACTTGGTATTATACTGCTTAATAAATATGCAATAATAACATAACACAACAATGGAGACCTTATACAGAAATAACGCATTTATGTTTCTCAATTTCTGCCAATTCTGATCCTGTGTGTATTTCTGTGTTTTAAAATAAAAATGATCTCCTGTTCCTGATTGAATGTCTAGGTTATTTCTTGTATCTGTATTGTCCTCCTTGCAGAGCTCTGGTATTCGCGTTATAAACATGGATTACAGACAAATGGTGACGATAGTTCTCTTGATGATGATGCTGGTGGTGACAGGTAAGGTTATACTATGTATTTTCCAGCTTGTTATTCCCAAAGTTTTCCTTGTTATTGATACAAAATGTAAATACCTTGTGTTTCCTTTGTCAAATCGAATAAAGTGTTACTTCCTATGATACGTTCGAATAATATTGATGGAATCTTATGCATAACATAGGGCCACTGGAACAGGTTACTTTCAATTGGTTATCTGTGTATTCCGAATGGATATATGAGGTAAAATATTTACATCTTAGCGTTTTCATTAACGCTCTGTGTTCATATATGTATATTGTATATTCTTATATATAACAGCATGTACGTGGAAATTCGACTCAGCAATATTGAAAACCATAAATTGTTTGTTTCAGGAGTTGGTTCCGCCTGGGGTGGTTACATTGCTTGCTGTGCTGCTAGAGGAGTTGCCCGTTATTATGGAGGCGCAATTTTAACAAGCGCGTTCGATTGGACCTTGTGTAAATGTTTGTGAATATACACTACATAAGATGATGACAGGTTTTTGTTTCTCCGTCGCCTTATTTCAACTCACACCTGTCTTAATTATTGTCTTTCTTACTTGGTCTAGATTATCCAACTGATGGCTGGATATACGATGGCCAGAATTAGATCAAGCCAATGTTTGTTTTCTTAATATCTACAAAACTCTCAATAACTGTATGCATTGGAGAGAAAGTCAGAATGTTCTAGGAAAGGGTATTCTAGTGCGGAAAGGTGGACTATTTTTTCGGGTATATAATGGAGATTAGTTGTATGCAGTCAATGGGCATAATTATGATCCAAACAAAATTCAATTTGTAATATTTAATTATTATCTTCTTGTGTCAGTGTTGTTGTTTTCTAAGTTTATTAAAAAAAATACATAGACAAAATGTCTCGATTGTTTTTAGCTCAAATGATCACGGAGTCTTTTGGTATCTGTCTTGGTCCACTGCCGTTCGTTAACAATTGACATTTTCGACTTTTTCTTTAGAACCAATAAACTCTGATGGACTTCAAACTAGGTACAAATGTTCCTTATGACGTCCCGACCAAATATTTGAAGTTTCGAACCAGTTCGAAAATCAAAGATGACCACCAATTAAGGCCTCTATTTGAGCGAGATATTTTTGAAACTCTCTCAAGAATGGCCAAAGTGCTTCACTTCAAACATAACACAAAAGTTGTTGATGAGGTCCCCAACAACTGTTTTTACCTTTAGTCCTGATCCGAAAATCTAAATCCAAATTAGTCACTGTGGCCTTTGATTGGCTGGAACATTTTCGATTCGAACTATTTAAAACATATCGCCTTAAATTTTGTTGTTGTAAATAAAGCCATGGTAAATGGATTAATTTGATAAATTGGAACATAAGGAAAAAACCGAAAATAAATGAGCAGGGGCTCATACAGATAACCTCAAACTCCAAAGTGGTAAAGAGTGAAACTGCCCCTTAAACCTTAACCGATGACCAATTAAATTCATCATACCGCGGAATATAGAGTGGTTTATAAAGTAAGGCTGTCGCTGGGTTTGTGCAATGAATTGTACACATCCTTTGATCTATGGACACATTAACGGACTGACAAACGATTTCTATATCCAGCCTACGAAGTGATTATAAACAAGCTAGGGTTTGCCAGATAAACACAATAGCCAAAACTGTTTTCATCAAAAGACTTGGGTGTTATTTCATCCTTCAAAACATCACCTGTAAGAATCCTTGAGAGAATCATTCTTGTCAGGGTTGGTTACCATCGCCCTGGTGGTAGCTGAGAAGTTGAAAAAAATCACTGTCAATCAGAGGACAGGTGGCCTTCTTGGAATGTGAACTTACTACCATGGTCATAACACTGAAACGATTTAGATCCCCACCTCTTGAATATACACCATTGCTTGACGTAAAGAAATGAATGCTACAAGCGCTTGCCTTGGGGTCTGGCCCAACCCTTGAAGACTTAGTCCCTAGGTAATAACATTGAAACGGGTATATACCAACCCAATAACCATATATACAATTGCTGGAGATAAAGAGACAAACACAATTAATGTTTTAAATTGCCCTTGGGGTCCAGCCACACCCTTAGGGAATTATGTTCTGAGTCGAGATCAACACCTTGTAACCATATATACCATTGCTGAGAATAAAGAAACAAACATAATCGTGGCAGTAGAACTGACCCTGTGGTCTGATCATACACCTATATCTAGAGACTTAGTGTCTAGGTCCCAACTTTGAAACAGTTGGGAGCCTCATCAGTACCGATACGAGGAATGGCCTTATGTGTCTCTGTTACATAATTCAAAATCAAAATATTAATTCGATATTTTGGATACAAGAGATAAAACTATGTTGAGGATTGAGAGAAAATGTATAATTTAGCTAAATTGTCGTTTGTAAAACAAAGCAAATAATACATATTTAATATCTTTGTTGAATAGGGCAAGATAGACTTCCGTGTATTCTTGCGTATCAGGAAGAGTAAGAAGACATTCGATATGTGATATGCAGTTGAACTCAATTTCCAAACTGTATGACTTAACGTTCGATTTAATGAACAACGGTTTTCTGATAGCAAAATAGGACTGATTATTGTGATCAAAAGTAGTTGCGATTAAATTGAATAATTTAATTCTAGTACATAATTAGCAACATCATGTACGTTTGTTACGGTACAATATAGAAATTCAAGGTAAGTGCTCAATTGAGACAAGTGAGCTGGATATAATGAACTTAAACTTTAGTTATTAAAATGTTACAAAGCGACGTTTACTTTAGTTATACGACATTACAGCCAATTTCCTTACAAAAATGGTTCACAGACATAAACATTTCAATCATTTTGTAACCAAAATGAATGTTATGAAATGAAATTTTGTAATAAAGATGAATTAACTTAAATTCTAAAAATCTGACAATAATATGAAAATTTATCTAAATGACCGATAGGTTTGGTGGCTGGAATCCGATATTTTTGGTAAAATAGCATACAAGATGTGAGGTAGAAAGTGTCATGTGGCATTAAGACCAGAAGTAGGAATGCCAAGGTCCTGTCCCCCATACTGTCTCATGTCAGACCAGAGAACTACTGCAGTGCATGTAGTACATGACATATTTCGCAGGAGATACTTAACTGAAAAGAGGGAAAAGTGGAGAATGGACGTATTCCTAAATGTGACCAACTTTTGAAACTACAATGAGCGCCCACCTTATATTTTAATACCATTAAAACATGTTGTTTCAAAATCAACTGTTGACAAAATAATGAGTCTTTTATAGCATGAAATGAGATTGAGAACAGAATGTTGGATATGTTTTTATTCCTGTCTGCCTTCAATTTTATTCATTGTTGTCGACGCTATGACCGTTTTTATTTTTCTATTAAGCTTTCAGCTTTTGGTCCGAATGTGCATAAAGCAGTAACACAAAAACAATTATCCAGTTGGTTTAATTTTAACAATGAAAGAGCATTTTAGACATTGAGAGATATTCTTGTACATCATATAATTAGCCCATTAATAAATACATTGTATTCAAAATAACAATTAACTCAACCTGGCCTCTAAAAAGGCTTCAAACCCAGGTTATCTGCACATACAAACAGAACAAGTCTCTAATTTGAAGGCATTATTTCAAGTTTCAATCTCAAGTACATCTGACGAATGCGAGTCATTCAGTTAATTAAAGGTGTATTAACAAATCAACGTCCTTGAACAAAAGAGGTAATTATCAATTTGACATAACTAAATTATCTTGTAATTCAAAAATAAATATATTTGTACAGTTCTTAATATTTCCCATTTTATCGACTTTTTGCGTACATCTGCAGAATTGAGGCTCCCCACCGAGTGGTGGTTGGTTACCATGTTTATCTAAATCGAGTTAGTTAATCTTCAAATTGTATAAATACAGTAGGTTTACCGAGTGTCTTTACAATTTGAAAATTAACTAACGAGAGTTATATAAACATAACTAATCATCACGAGTTTGGGGACATGTTTCTCACTCGGGAAATGCATCATGTTTTATCGATGGAGGAAACAAATGCCTTGAGCATAACGTCACAATAGAAAATGACGTGGCAGGCTGACTGCGAAAAAACTTTGAAAATCTGAAATGGCGTGTGTTTTTGGAGGAAACGGAGTTCATGTCCACCGAAGGAGAATACATTTTACGTGCATATAAGAGGTTTTTAAAAGAAAACTTATCCATCATTCCCACGGTACTAAACGTTTTCCTGTAGATCAACTAGAAATGTTGTTTTTGAGGCAAGAAAGTTAGGTGGGGTCGACATCGAGATCTTTCCTCCCTTCTGCTATATATGATCATTCGGGTCGTCCTTTTTTCCGGAAGTCGATCTAAACCCCTTAAACATGTAAAATTACTTTGAACATCTTAGTTTAGGTCCAAGTATAGCTGTAACAAATGCTCAGGTATCTGTAGTTAAATGGGGCTCTAATTAGGTGAACAAATGACACTAGAGAGTTCCACTTCTAAAAGTTCTGTCCACGATTGTAACCGCTTCAAACCTAAGGATGATCACATCATTTTGGATAATTCACTTCCGGTATAATTTATGGGCATGTAAACCTGTACGTAAATGTGAAAAGTTACGTACGGTTTCGTGAAACACCCCCTACGTAACTTACGTGCACTTAGCTACGTGTCTATGTCTGTCTGTGAAATACGGTCATGTTGCTTTTCTATGCGCTGCAGATGATCAAACCTGGTATTTACCTGTTCTCAATATAGGTTCTAAAACAAAACTCATACGCTTATTCATCATTTTAAACCGAACCATAAAAAGGTTCTACCTTATATATTTCGATGATACTGCGTAGTAGGTTTCAAAACCGGTTTACAATTACTTCCTCTTTGTCAACAGGATAGAGCATTGTCATTTTGCAATAAAAATACATTTCCGATTTGTTTGCTAAACTGTTGACGACAACGGAGTTGCACAGTCTATACGGTGCTGCCACGTAGCAAAGTAGGTCTACGTTTCTGTTTGAGCAATTAATTCTGCAGTTGTGGTGAATATTCAGTTCGGTGATACGTAAGTATTTGCAGCATTAGAACTAAACTAAAACACTAGGGATATGATTGATAATTATTACAAATTAGCAAAGCAAATGTGTGAAATGATTTTAATGGATAAAATTACATTCAGAAAAGAAAAGTAAATTCCTGTGATTCCAAGAAGTAAATAACGAAAATGCGATGGCGATAAAATGTATTTTGAAACCATTTTCCGCGAATTGTTATATGAGAATATGTCCGCAATTCTTTAATCCCTTATGTTGTACAAAATGATGAAATAACCTACCATTAGAGCCTTTTAACAGAAACAAGTGAATATATTTAAATTCTTTAAGACAACTATCCGCCATTCTGAGCTTAAGTGAATTTCTGTGTTTTGAAACGATTGTGCTATATATATATGACATCAAACTTGCATATGCGGTTTATAGGCGATATGGATTCCAAATGCATTACAGGTAAATGACATGAACCGCATCGTGTCGTACTACCTGCTCATTTTTGTTTTTGGATCACAGGTACTAGCCTCGTCTGTTCACCTATTAGATTATAGTATAGGTGTATCGACAGACGAGGCTCGTACCTGTAACTGTCAATACACCTATTAGACCATAGTATAGGTGTATTAACAGACGAGGCTCGTACCTGTGACTGTCAATATACCTATTATACCATAGTATAGGTGTATTAAAAGACGAGGCTCGTACCTGTGACTGTCAATACACCTATTAGCCCATAGTATAGGTGTATTAAAAGACGAGGCTCGTACCTGTGACTGTCAATATACCTATTAGATTATAGGATAGGTGTATTGACAGACGAGGCTCGTACCTGTGACTGCCAATACACCTATTAGATTATAGTATAGGGGTATCGACAGACGAGGCTCGTACCTGTGACTGTTAATACACCTATTAGACCATAGTATAGGTGTATTGACAGACGAGGCTCGGACCTGTGACTGCCCATACACCTATTAGATTATAGTATAGGGGTATCGACAGACGAGGCTCGTACCTGTGACTGTTAATACACCTATTAGACCATAGTATAGGTGTATTAACAGACGAGGCTCGTACCTGTGACTGTCAATAAACCTATTAGAATATAGTATAGGTGTATCGACAGACGAGGCTCGTCCCTGTGACTGTCAATACACCTATTAGATTATAGGATAGGTGTATCGACAGACGAGGCTCGTACCTGTGACTGTTAATACACCTATTAGACCATAGTATAGGTGTATTAACAGACGAGGCTCGTACCTGTGACTGTCAATCCACCTATTAGATTATAGTATAGGTGTATCGACAGACGAGGCTCGTACCTGTGTCTGTCAATATACCTATTAGATTATAGTATAGGGGTATTGACAGACGATGCTCCTACCTGTGACTGTCAACACACCTATTAGATTATAGTATAGGTGTGTCGACAGACGAGGCTCGTACCTGTGACTGTCAATAAACCTATTAGAATATAGTATAGGTGTATCGACAGACGAGGCTCGTACCCGTGACTGTCAATATACCTATTAGATTATAGTATAGGTGTATTGACAGACGATGCTCCTACCTGTGACTGTCAATACACCTATTAGATTATAGTATAGGTGTGTCGACAGACGAGGCTCGTACCTATGACTGTCAATATACCTATTAGATTATAGTATACGTGTACTTACCGACGAATCGAACCGGTGGTCTGAGGACCCAAAACAAAGTTAACTTGGTGTAGTTTGTTATTTACATTGCAGCACAAATGTCAATATTGTAAACTGTATGACCGAAATATACAGGTAAACTTTTTTTCAAGTGTTTGATATTACAGTTCATTTAACATAATACATGAAGCTACAGTACTAATTCAGTACAACTTAAGGCCCCTGTACGCATGCTCCATTTATCTAGTATATGGATTGAGATTAAGAAAAGATAATATAGAATCCTCGCCATGTACATGCTGGAATTGTGTTCAACCAAATCTTTCCTCTTCTGAAGTCGAGTTAACTCCAAGGCAGTGGATATCAAGCTATTCTCATAATAATTCAGTTATAATAAAACAAAGTAAACAGAGGCTCACATAACCAAACCCCACCTATTTCCCCCGTCCCAATCTCAATCTCTCTTCTACTCATACGCAAATGGTGTAAATGGCATGTAATTTGTTGTCGCGTTTGTTACACAAGCGTTTTAGCACAAGGGTGATGATATCTGGCCAGTAGCATACTAGGTTGAAGGCTACCAAGTTGTTTTTCAAAAGAAAAACTCTGACCTACTTTCAAGGCCACAAAGGTCAAACGTGTCAAAATCGTTGAACAAATTCTTTCCCAAAAGGTCAAGGGTGATGGTATTTGGCCTGTGTGCCTGCAGCCTGCATGGGTAAGGGTTACCAAGTTTGTTTAAATGGATGACCTTAATTCACTTTCACGGAGTTAAATGTAAAATTCATTTGGATTTCATAAGATATATCTTGTTTACACTTTTTAAAAGTACGGACGATTTGTCCGTTAACTTTGTGAAAGACGATAACTAGGTTTGTTGCCCAATTATATTTGTTCATGAGATATGTTCAGTAAAATAAGAAGAGAATGTCCCCAGAGAGTACTATTGACAAAACACACAAATTTACACGTTCATTTGTGAAATACAGTCGTGTTGTCTTTTATGCGCTGCAGATTACCATACCATATATTTACCTGTTATAAATAGATATTCTCATTTCGGGGATGAATTTCATTATCTATTTGAATGCAATAATATAACTATATCCACGTTACGTAACAAATATATTCCTCGTTATTATTGTACAAACCCAAATATTTACAAGTTTAAAGGTCTTTTATCATTATGCAATCAACGAGTTCTGACAGGTATATCTATTTTCCTAACCAAAATGGCTACTCTTTTGTGAATGATGCATATGTATAACTGTTAATAGTTCAATAACTTGGGAATTATATGTAAGTGTTTTATGTTTGCGTTGGATTTTTCATTGTATGTCATATCATGTTACTTTATAACTGCCCATTCTTTCAGTTATACATGTGTATACAAATATGTATATTGTACTTCATTTTCCATATCTGCAACTTTATTTCCTCATGTAACACATATTATGTGTCTGAGTGTCAATAAAAATCTTGAAATCATTCAATACAAATCTGATACGCTTGTGCAGTATTTGGAACCGAGCCATGACAAGGGTTTTACCATATATATTTCGATGATACTGCATATTAGGTTTCAAACCGGTTTACAACTATTTTCTCTTTATCAATAGGGTAGAAAATTAGCATTTGGTTATAAATACATATATGGATTTGTTTGTGTAACGTTTGACGACAACGGAGTTGCACAGTCTATACGGTGCTGCCACGTAGGAAGGTAGGCCTACGTTCTGTTTGAGCAATTAATTCTGCAGTTGAGGCGAATATTCAGTTCGGTGACATGTATTCGCAGCATACGAATTAAAAAAAACTAGGAATATAATTGACGGATTTTACAAAATAGTAAAGAAAAAATGTTGAATTGTTTGAATAGATAAAATCTAAGTCGGAAAAGAAAATGAAATTTCTGTGATTCTAAGAAGTAAATAACGAAAGTGCAATGGAGGTAAATCGTTTTTGAATTCATTATCTGACTTAAAATTCCGTAATCTACTTGGTATTATACTGCTTAATAAATATGCAATAATAACATAACACAACAATGAAGACCTTATACAGAAATAACGCATTTATGTTTCTCAATTTCTGCCAATTCTGATCCTGTGTGTATTTCTGTGTTTTAAAATAAAAATGATCTCCTGTTCCTGATTGAATGTCTAGGTTATTTCTTGTATCTGTATTGTCTTCCCTACAGAGCTCTGACATTCGCGTTATAAACATGGATTACAGACAAATGGTGACGATAGTTCTCTTGATGATGATGCTGGTGGTGACAGGTAAGGTTATACTATGTATTTTCCAGCTTGTTATTCCCAAAGTTTTCCTTGTTATTGATACAAAATGTAAATACCTTGTGTTTCCTTTGTCAAATCGAATAAAGTGTTACTTCCTATGATACGTTTGAATAATATTGATGGAATCTTATGCATAACATAGGGCCACTGGAATAGGTTACTTTCAATTGGTTTTCGTTTTATTCGGAATGGATATATGAGGTCCAAAATATTTACATCTTAGCGTTTTCATTAACGCTGTGTGTTAATATTTATTACCAGCACTTGGATATACTAGTACATATATGTATATTGTATAACAGCATGTACGCGGTAATTAAACTCTGCAATATTGAAAACCATAAATTGTTTGTTTCAGGAGTTGGTTCCGCCTGGTTTGGTTCCTTGGCTTGCTGTGGTGCTAGAGCAGGTGTCGGTTATATTGGAGGCGTAATTTTTACAAGCGCGTTCGATTCGTTCGTGTGTAAATGTGGTGAATAAAGACACGGTTGCTGCAAACCAGTATACACTACATAAGATGATGACAGGATTTTGTTTCTCGGTAGCCTTATTTCAACTCACACATGTCTCAATTATTGTCTTTCTTACTTGTTTATACACTTCATTGGTCTAGATTATCAAAATGATGGCAGGATACACAAGGGCCAGAATTAGATCAAGTCAATGTGTATTTTCTTAATATCTACAAAATTGGACAGAAAGTCAGAATGTTCTAGGAAAGGGTATTCTAGTGCGGAAAGGTGGACTATTTTTTCGGGTATATAATGGAGATTAGTCGTATGCAGTCAATGGGCATAATTATGATCCAAACAAAATTCAATTTGTAATATTTAATTATTATCTTCTTGTGTCAGTGTTGTTGTTTTCTAAGTTTATTAAAAAAAAATACATAGACAAAATGTCTCGATTGTTTTTAGTGTAGCTCAAATGATCACGGAGTCTTTTGGTATCTGTCTTGGTCCACTGCCGTTCGTTAACAATTTACATTTTCGACTTTTTCTTTAGAACCAATAAACTGATGGACTTCAAACTAGGTACAAATGTTCCTTATGACGTCCCGACCAAATATTTGAAGTTTCGTACCAGTTCGAAAATCAAAGATTTTATTTGAGCGAGACATTTTCGAAACTCTCTCAAGAATGGCCAAAGTGCTTCACTTCAAACATAATACAAAAGTTGTTGATGAGGTCCCCAACAACTGTTTTTACCTTTAGTCCTGATCCGAAAATCTAAATCCAAATTAGTCACTGTGGCCTTTGATTGGCTGGAACATTTTCGATTCGAACTATTTAAAAAATATCGCCTTAAATTTTGTTGTTGTGAATAAAGCCATGGTAAATGGATTAATTTGATAAATTGGAACATACGAGAAAAACCGAAAATAAATGAGCAGGGGCTCACACAGATAACCTCAAACTCCAAAGTGGTAAAGAGTGAAACTGCCCCTTAAACCTTGACCGATGACCAATTAAATTCATCATACCGTGGTATACAGAGTGGTTTATAAAGTAAGGCTGTCGCTGGGTTTGTGCAATGAATTGTACACATCTTTTGATCCATGGACACATTAACGGACTGACAAACGATTTCTATATCTACGAAGTGATTATAAACAAGCTAGGGTTTGCCAGATAAACACAATAGTCAAAACTGTTTTTATCGAAAGACTTGGGTGTTATTTCATACTTCAAAACATCACCTGTAAGAATCCTTGAGAGAATCATTCTTGTCAGGGTTGGTTACCATCGCCCTGGCGGTAGCCGAGAAGTTGAAAAAAAACACTGTCAATTAGAGGACAGGTGGCCTTCTTGGAATGTGAACTTACTACCATGGTCATAACACTGAAACGATTGAGATCCCCACTGAAATGAATGCTACAAGCGTTTGCCTTGGGGTCTGGCCCAACCCTTGAATACTTAGTCCCTATGTAATAACATTGAAACGGGTATATCCCAACCCAATAACCATATACATAATTGCTGCACATAAAGAGACAAACACAACTAAGGTTTTAAATTGCCCTTGGGGTCCAGCCACACACCTAGGGAACTAGTTTCCGAGTCATATCTTTGAAAATGTCGAGATCAACACCTTGTAACCATATATACCATTGCTGAGAATAAAGAAACAAACACACTCGTGGCAGTAGAACTGACCCTGTCGTCTGATCATACACCTATATCTAGAGACTTAGTGTCTAGGTCACAACTTGGAAACAGTTGGGAGCCTCATCAGTACCGATACCAGGAATGGCCTTGGGTGTCTCTGTTACATAATTCAAAATCAAAATATTAATTCGATATTTTGGATACAAGAGATAAAACTATGTCGAGGATTGAGAGAAAATGTATAATTAGCTAAAATGTCGTTTGTAAAACAAAGCAAATAATACATATTTAATATCTTTGTTGAATAGGGCAAGATAGACTTCCGTGTATTCTTGCGTATCAGGAAGAGTAAGAAGACATTCGATATGTGATATACAGTTGAACTCAATTTCAAAACTTTTGATTTGATGAACAACGGTTTTCTGATAGTAAAATAGGACTTCTTTTTGTGATCAAAAGTAGTTGCGATTAAATTTCAGAATTAAATTATAATACGTAATTAGCAACATCATGTACGTTTGTTACGGTACAATACATATGTATAGAAATTCAAGGTAAGTGCTCAATTTAGAAAAGCAAGCTGGGCATAATGAACTTATACTTTAGTTATTAAAATGGTACAAAGCGACGTTTACTTTAGTCTGTTATACGACATTAAGGCCAATTTCCTTACAAAAATGGTTCAAACATAACATTTCAATCTTTTTTGTAACCCAAATGAATGTCATGACATGACATGTTATGATAAAGATGAATTAACTTAAATTCTAAAACTCTGACAATAATATGAAATTTATCTAAATAACCGATAGCTTTGGTAGCTGGAATCTGATATCTTTATATCTTTTTATTCCTGTCTGCCTTCAATTTTATTCTTTGTTGTCGACGCTATGGCCATTTTTATTTTTCTATTACGCTCTCAGCTTTTGGTCCGAATGTGCATAAAGCAGTAACACAAAAACAATTATCCAGTTGGTTTAATTTTAATAATGAAAGAGCATTTTAGACATTGAGAGATATTCTTGTACATCATATAATTAGTCCACTGATAAATATTTTGTATTCAAAATAACAATTAACTGAACCTGGCTTCTGAAAAGGCTTCAAACCCAGGTCACCTGCACATACAAACAGAAGCAAGTCTCCAATTTGAAGGCATTATTTCAAGTTTCAATCTCAAGTACATCTGATGAATGCAAGTCATTCAGTTAATTAAAGGTGTATTAACAAATCAACGTCCTTGAACATAGGAGGTAATTATCAATAACTAAATTATCTTATAATTCAAATATAAATATATTTGTACAGTTCTTACTATTTCCTATTTACAGAGGATTCCACTGTTAAACCTGGGGTAAAATCTGGTATTTAGTTACCTCTCTGCAAAGAAAAAATTCAGAAAATCCTCCCAAAATTGATGCTGCAGCAGTTGAATAATATATAGTGTGCCACCTGGATTATTTTTCTTAGCGTAATAAAGTCTTAACAACATATACACATTTTAGCGTTGTTGGACTATTCCTCATTCAACACTTCGCAGTATTTTTGATCAGCACTTAAACAGAATCTATATTTACATATATAATAATCGCTGATTTGCAAAAGCAGCATGTCTTAATTAACAGATAATGAGCATTTTAGTATGACGACATGTTTCCTGGTGAGCTTATAAAAACAACTTGATCGGCAATAAAATTATCCCCCTTGCTAAATTGTGTCCATTCGTCACTGTGTAAACGAAACGTTATTTGCATGCTTAGGAAACACATCAACTGATGGAACATTTAGCATTAAAACTTCACAATAGAGATGAAGTAGCCAAATACGAAAAATATTGCTTCGAATCAGTGCTTACAAAAGCTTTACTGGTGAAAAACATAAAAGTTTGCATGGGATATGATTAATTTGAATAAATTACAAACTTGAAAGACATTCTTCTCCTAAAACCACTTCAGTTAAGACAAATTTTTTTTTTCTCTCCAGGTGATGACTTCAGTTTGGTAGCATCTCTAATGTGTCAATTCCAATGATTCCCATTTGTTACTACACATGTTCAGCCAAACAAAACAAACAAAAACACACACCTTTCAACAATAAGAATCCAGCCCAATTCAAAGTGAACATGCATGTAAGAGATTTAAGGGCACTTAGCTCACATTTCCTCTCAGCACCAAGTTTAATCATTTACACATGGAATGCTCTCTATCTGCTGCTGTTAGCCTATATGTACAGTCCGGAAGCTACAAGTACACCTCCTCTCCAATTGATTCCAGAGTTTATCTTACCAAGGTATATAGTGTTCCTTTGGGTGACGCCGTTTACGTGGTAAATTATAATCCTTTAACCCTGCAGCAGTTTACTTTTAAAGACAACATTTGTTATCTGTTATTATTTTTATGTGCCATTATCATCATATTCTGGTCTTGGGTTGAACTGAATAATAAAATTTTCTTAAAATTTAGAATTAAAAAAAATACATCCATTAAGACATCAAACATTCAATTTTAGGTCAATAATCCTACAGTGATAACACTTTTGCAGGTTCTCTGCTATTCCTCTACTACTGCACAACAATCTAACACAAAATAGTGCAAGGACTACGAGAATAAGTCAGATAATTATTTTCTTACAACTTTATAATAAAAACAGGTCTGGAAACAATTTTGAAATAAGACAAGTACTTGTGTGGTTAGTTCACTACATAGCAGCTACAAAAGAATAATGATTAAAAATATAAGATTAGTAAAGATTTATGCAGATAAATATACAAGCTACAAATATACAGATATACACATAAGAAGCAAAACAGTTCAGTCATAATCAGCATGTTCTTTTGTAACTAAACATTGTTTAAGATAACGAAGTTCAAGTAGTAACATAATTGAACATGGTCTGACAGTCATGTGACACCAGCATACACAGTTCAGTACAAGTATTTACATAGGAATCCAAACCTGTATACAGGTAAGGTTACATCTGTACACTGATTTGTACACAGGTAGGTTATAAATCTGTACACAGGTAAGTTACAAACCTGTACACAGGTAAATTACAAACCTGTACACAGGCAAGTTATAAATCTATACACAGGTAAGTCACAAACCTCTGCATAGGTAAGTTACCAACCTGTACACAGGTAAGTTACAAACCTGTACACAGGTAAGTTATAAATATGTACTCAGGTAAGTTACAAACCTTTCCATATGTAAGTTACAAACCTGTACACAGGTAAATTACAAACCTGCTCAGAGGTAAGTTACCAACCTGTACACAGGTAGTTACAAACCTGTACACAGGTAAGTTACAAACATGTACAGTACACGGGTAAGTTACAAACCTGTACACTGAGTGTCAATAAAAATCTTGAGTACACCGGTAAGTTACAAACCTGCTCACAGGTAAGTTACCAACCTGTACACAGGTAGTTACAAACCTCTACACAGGTAAGTTACAAACATGTACAGTACACCGGTAAGTTACAAAACATGTACAGTACATGGGTAAGTTACAAACATGTACAGTACACGGGTAAGTTACAAAACATGTACAGTACACGGGTAAGTTACAAACCTGTACAGTACACGGGTAAGTTACAAACATGTACAGCACACAGGTAAGTTACAAAGCTCTGCATAGTTAAGTGTTACGTTACTAACATGTATACAGTTAAATTATAAATCTGTACAGAGATAAGAAATAATTAATTACATAGTGCCAGTGTATATTAAAAATCATTTTTAATTAGTTCCCCCCCCCCCCCCCCCGCAACACAAAGTGTAACAAAAATGCCATTTTGCCCCATTCATGAATTACAAATTATTTGGTATTCAGTGGGGATCTGTTATTCTCCCTTAATGTACACAAGCAGGGCAAATACCGAACCAGGTGGTGGACAAGAATAATAATAAAACAGGAAAAGTTGTTTCTGCTTCATTTTTCCAAAATTTATGTCATCCAAACAAAAGTTTAATGCAGAATCAAAGTTTTAACATAGAAGTAATGTGAAAATTTCTTAATTTAACAGTAAAATTTTGCTTTTAGCTTCCCCCTTCCTGACATGATATTTCTTCCATACAATGCTGAAAAGATTGCTAAGTATAAATGTCATAGAATTGGCACAAGTTACTTTGTAAACATCTATAATATAGCTTTGATACAGTGGCCCTCGTATGTCCAAAAATATAATCTGAATAAGATAGAATTACATTCCAGTATACTTCACTGTGTGAATTCTCTTAAAACATTTGAAGTGTTAAACAGCTGAAATAGCTAACCTTGTAACCATGTAGAAGTTAGAATATCTAACCTGGTATCCATGTATACGTTAGAATATCTAACCTAGTATCCATGTATACGTTATAATTACTAACATAGTAACCATGTATATGTTATAATAGCTAACCTAGTATTCATGTATATGTTAGAATAGCTAACCTAGTATCCATGTATACGCTAGAATAGCTAACCTAGTATCCATGTATACGTTAGAATAGCTAACCTAGTATCCATGTATATGTTAGAATAGCTAACCTAGTATCCATGTATACATTAGAATAGCTAACCTAGTATCCATGTATACGTTAGAATAGCTAACCTAGTATCCATGTATACATTAGAATTACTAACCATGTAGAAGTTTAAATACCTAATCTAGTAGTCCCTGAATAAGAGTTGGACTTGATAATTCAGTACACAGGTTTAACAGAGTAACTCCTAGTAATCCTACTCCTGTACACCAGATCACTGGTCATCTACTTGTCTTTCTGTACATGTCTGACAGTGGTGGTTAGCTAGTAGCTAGATGTAACTGTTGTATCCCTGAATAGTCATTTCTCAGGCTAAGGACAAAAAAATAATCATCCACAATAGCCAACAATAAAGCAGCAATATTCCAAGACAAGTTTGGAAAGTTAATACATAAAAATTCAATTCAGCAAAAGCATGTTATGTACAAAAACACAAAGCAAATTATATTGTGTAATGGAATATATATACATTTGCTTTTGTATATATATAATGAATTGTAAATGGTGTAAATAGGGTAGAAGGTTAAATTAAATGTACTTTACAAAGGTTTGATTAAAAATTCTCCTATAAAACCAGAAACTATGATCCCTACACATCAGCTATTGTTTTGTTGTTCATTGCTTAATGGGTCTACCAATATTAGTCTCGGTAAAGAGCCAGCTTAGTTGTTCCGACATGTTATCATACAGTACTACTGAAAAATGGTGGATAATAGTGGACATAGGGATCTTTTTAACAGAGCATCAACTCAACAATATACAAAGATACTAAAATTTCTTAAAAAGGTAAATCTCGGGGGGAATATGAAAAAAATATCTGAAAATAATCTGGATTTCAGCAGCATGGGGAAAATAGTCTTTTTTTCTCTCTCTAAAAACAAAATTTATAATAAATAAAATGAATTAAGTTTTTTTCAAAACCGCTTCAAGGAAGAGAGGTGATTATCTTGAGGTTTTGATGTTGGATACTAAATACATCAATAGTTTAAACTGTTGTTAGTTTTAGGTTTACTAGACTGGTGAAGGTCTGGTTCAGAGTTTTAGGTTTACTAGACTGGTGAAGGTCTGGTTCAGAGTTTTAGGTTTACTAGACTGGTGAAGGTCTGGTTCAGAGTTTTAGGTTTACTAGACTGGTGAAGGTCTGGTTCAGAGTTTTAGGTTTACTAGACTGGTGAAGGTCTGGTTCAGAGTTTTAGGTTTACTAGACTGGTGAAGGTCTGGTTCAGAGTTTTAGGTTTACTAGACTGGTGAAGGTCTGGTTCAGAGTTTTAGGTTTACTAGACTGGTGAAGGTCTGGTTCAGAGTTTTAGGTTTACTAGACTGGTGAAGGTCTGGTTCAGAGTTTTAGGTTTACTAGACTGGTGAAGGTCTGGTTCAGAGTTTTAGGTTTACTAGACTGGTGAAGGTCTGGTTCAGAGTTAAGGTAACTACACACACCATTCTGTTTAAAGGTCAAATCTGTGTGATTGGTAACTTACTGGGAGGGAGGAAATCACACTTGTAACTCTCCAATATTCAAGTAATATTGAACTTTCTTTTTGTAAAATATTATGATCTCCACATAAATGGTAATGGTCCCTCCTGATTTAACATTCTGAATATCACAACATGCTTCAACTCTTTATCTATAGGTTATGTGCTTGACTCGGTACAAAACATTATTTTTTTGCCATGCCATGCTTAACATCTTCTAAATATAGTAATAGGCAACAGTTGAACGCTACCAGAAGGTTTAAATGGGAGTGTCATTGTCAGTGATACCTGAAAACTGTAACAGGTGACCACCAACAACAACATTAGCACAGTGAAGTCAATAACATTGCTGCTATTTATGAGGGTTAAAATGCCAATTACTGTTACTTGGTTCTGCATAACATTTAAAATTTATGACCATGATGATAAATTATTAACACTGCTCCTACCCATTCAATTACTTTCATCAAATGGAAAACATTGTGATAACCTAAGCGTGGTACAAAAACAATGATTTTTTTACACTATGTTACAAAGGTGTTAAAACCTTTGTTAAAATTTTAGCTACATATTAATTGCCAATTATGTTCATGTTTCCCCAGTGAAAACATCAGAGAGAGAAAACAAAAGTTCTGATAGCTGTACAGAATAGCACTTTGTTCCACATGCTAATTTTATACAGATAGTGTGAATTATTGTTGCATATGTATATTGTCTCGATGTCTGTACAATTATACACAGTGTTATGATCTCCTTGTAGTTAACTGGTGAGGAGAGGACATGCTATCTGTACAGAGTCCTCCTGCCACCTGTTCACATGTCATTATTGCTGCATCATAATGTCTATTACATACCGTAGCCACCACTGGCTGTCTATGTACAGTAATCATGGAGATGTCAATTGTCTTCCTCTTTGGATTCGGCAGCTGCCTCCAAAGCGGCAACTCTCTTCTGTAATTCACCAATTAGACCGTCCTGTGCCTCCACTTTCTCCTGGAGCGCTGTGACCAGTCCCAGTAATTTAGAGTTGTCCTGCAACATAAACCAGTCATTAGTCTCAAACAAATGTCTGAAAAACGGTCCAGCCAACAACAAGCACTGTTATATCACTTATATAAAAGTTTGACACAGACCATAGGTCATAATCGTGAATTGAATTATTGTGTAAAAAGACTGAAATATATATCAGTCATTAACTGAGCATCATTGCATCAGAGCACTTACTTCTTTTACTTTGGATTACAATTAAGTTTCATCATTTAAGTAGCTTACTTTCTCTTCCACTTATGTATAATCACTTAAATCTTCCACTGGACACTATAATTCATTCTGTGACAGAGCGCTCTTACTTTGTTCTAATTCCTAGCAAGTGCAGTGAGTGAACATGTTATTGGTCATCACTAGTGTCTCTATAAGTTAGTAACTATACAGTCACCATCATGTCCCACAACCTGTCACAGCTCTAGCTAAACACACACACTACAACACTAGCCACTCAGCTAGAAACAATGGCAAATAGGGAAACATCAACAATACCAAATTTCAAATATATCTTACAAGAGACTTGTAGAAAGAAAATTAATCTTTAACTTTTCACTAGTGCAATTCCTGAGGGCAACACCAAGTTGTTGATAGGTATACTACTATACAATTGTTAACTGGGGCACGCATTGATGAGGGGTCGCTGCAGGTGGACAACATTTCAAACATATGTCACACTTTATAATACGTAAATCATAGAATTTCTGAAAATACAGAAATTTAACATTGAGGATGACAATCAGTTGTAGATGGACCAATGATATGTAATTAACATCATTTTTTAAGTTTTAACGACCAAGAAACACCCTATTTCAGTAAAAGTTTATTTTTCACTTTACAAAGAAACAATTTTTGCTGGATTTAGGAAGTGAAACTGAAGTCTGTTCAATATATATCCTTTTCTCCACTTTAATGGTTGTTTAATAGAGACATATATTGTACAATACTGTGTAAAGACAACTATATATACAACACTGCTTTAAGGTATTTAGGTATGATCACAACATCAATTAAGTGATGCTGAAGTAAGGTAGCATCAATGACAGTTGTGATAACGTAAAGCTGAGGTAAGAAATTATAAATAACAGAAATAACGTAACGCTGAGGTAAGGTATTATAAATAACAGAAATAACGTAACGCTGAGGTAAGAAGTTATAAATAACAGAAATAACGTAACGCTGAGGTAAGGTATTATAAATAACAGAAATAACTTAAACGCTGAGGTAAGGTATTATACATAACAGAAATAACGTAACTCTGAGGTAAGGTATTATAAATAACAGAAATAACGTAACGCTGAGGTTATAAGGTATTATAAATAACAGAAATAACGTAACGCTGAGGTAAGGTATTATATATAACAGAAATAACGTAACTCTGAGGTAAGGTATTATAAATAACAGAAATAACGTAACTCTGAGGTAAGGTATTATAAATAACAGAAATAACGTAACGCTGAGGTGAGGATTTACCAAAACCAGAAAAAAAGGAATGTTAAGGTAAGACATCATCAGCAATAAAACATCTTTCATTTTACTCAAATTAACATCAAAATCAACAATAGTAGTGATTATCATTATCATATTAGCATGGTTCTTTAATCAAGGGTATTTCTATTGATTAAGATCAGTCATCCAGCAATAGAATGATCAATGCATTGGCAACTGTTAGGTCAATCCATCTAGTCTACTGATACAGCTCACACATGTTCTGTAAGGAAACAATATCTGGTTCATTCTAGGCTTAAACATTCACCCAGAATGATGCATGTCACATGCTGCTAATGTACAAAGTTTAATAAAAAAAATAAAAAAATAAACAAGATATAATTAATAGTTATAAAGTAGTAAATATGAGATCTATGTCAGCTCATTCAACTAAAACTAATTAGCTTAATTACACATTCTGGTTTAAATTGAAACGTTTTTAATTAATAAGTTTTTTTAAAGAAGACAACGTCTGAAGTTAATCTGAGGACTATTGTCTTTAACTTCAAGCCAGTTTTACTTAGTATGTAGTACACATCTTATTTCACATATTAGATCTAAAAAAGAAAGAAAAAAAAACTCAAAATAGTTTGTGAAAAAAACATATGCACTTGAATTGTATTTTTAACTAATGAACAGAAAGGTTTATACTTTATACTTGTAAATTTATTTTATCCTAGTATAGTTAATAGAAAGTAAAAGTTTGAAAATAAAAAACAGCTGACTCTTTCACTTTCATGCCTGATAAATTCCTGAAGTCATGTGAAGCTATATATTCTATAACTACCACAGGGTAAGTGTGGTGTAACGTCTGGTTAATCCTAAGATGGGTAGGTACACAACAGGTCTTCAGATTAAATTGTGAAGTGTTAAAACTTAAAATCATTCTTAAACAAATAATTTTATCCTTCAATTACTGCATGATGACTTTAATTGTTTATACAAGAAATCGTGGTTTAAAGATGGTTTCCTTTGATTTAAATGACCTTTTTTTTTTGTGAATGAAAAAAGGTTTTTAAAATACGTAAAGTAAATTACATGACACAATCTCTTCCCAATCGATACACTTAATTAAATATCACATCCTGATAGATTGTAAGCTTTTTCTGGGCAATGCAATATCTAAGTATGGATTATAGAGAAGTCTAATTCAAAAGCAAATAAGACAGGTTTGAGGTTTTACCCTAGTCCAGATGGGTACAGTAAGTGTCTGGTAAATTACTAGAACATATTTACTATTTAGGTTCTGATAAATGAATTAACTGTATTAATAACATCACTGGCAAAAGACAGTCAAATACAATGTTACCGATTACCTTTACAACATGCAAAAACAAAACCTTTCTTTTTCATTAATCTGTACTATCTGTAAATTTGTTTTAATATGGTGACACTTATGAAAGATTAGATCTTCTTAGAAAATAACCATGAAGATTTTGTCTTTGCTAACAGCATAATAATGCCATACATCATGAGGAACCTATCTCCAATATAGTGTTTAGCTCCCCCAAGGTACGAGTAATACATTTCAATATCACCGAGATGTTTATTATTGATAGAATAGTCAGAATTTATAGATTTATAGAGTTATTGATATGCTCACACAAGTCAAAATTGTAAAAATAAGGCTCTCTAGCTGCAAAATACTAGATGTTGGAAACGTGTGAAGGATCTTTGTCTATATCTATTTGGCAAATTAAACACTACTAAGTACACTTGTAACTAGGCATTGATCTTTGAGACATGACAGTATGGAAATCTCAATATCCCTGTAATATAGTTCAAAACTTAACTCCGTTAGGCCTGGAAAATTGTGTTTTCTCTGACAGCTGCCAGTAAATACTGAAATAAAGGTTCTATCTAAAGCGTGTGCAACAAGGGTAAACTGTGAAACAAACAGGGGTTACGTCCCATCACCAGATAAATGTTGCCTGGTTCAGAACAAAGGTGTGGATTAGTGGAACGTGCAAAAACACCAACCTATATAAATGTCTAGAATATATTGAAGCTAAACAAACAGAACACAAAAGGAGATACATATATATACGTTTTAGCATTTTTCTCCGTTCTCTTCTTCCGATGACATAGCCTCGTATTGTGATACTCTTTCCTCTAACGTTTTAATTCGCCTTTCATGTGCTTTTACAATAAGTTTGAGTTTCCTGATATCGTCAATCATGGCCTGTGGATCAAAACCCTGGATCACAAGAAAAAGGAGGAACACAAATAAGGTGAGGTCTGAAAATCAAATGTAATGAAAACATTGAAATTAAAAGTGGACTGGAAAAAATAATTAGACTATATATATTAGAGGGTAAACCTAGTTATACAAACTGAATACATCAATGTAAGGCCATCCTTAAAAACTGGTTTGCAGTTTCTTTTAGAGGGTTGAATGGATGGTAGGAATTTTATTTTCATTTTCAGAGATCCCAAGAGTTCTTTTAAAAATCCTGTTTGGGTAATTTTTTAGCATGGAAAGAAAATTGACAAATATTTCCCCAAAACAAAATTTGAGTAGGTGTCATTTTGTGCGAATCGGTCAGAAAACTGCGACTAACAGTTTTTGAAGGATGGCCTATATCTATTAAACATGCAGTCTGTGAGGTTCAGGGCCTTTCTAAACATATAGAAAGGTGTCCATCTCAGACAGATTGTTATTATCTATTGGGACCAGTCAAGTCTTGTTCTCAGGGGTTAAATGTCTGAGAGTTGTCGATGTAAGGATCAATAAGATACCATCAAATATCTCAATACCATTAGTACTTATGCTATAAATACAGCGTATATCTCGGATAGATACGGTAAATATTCTTCAAATACAGTCTCTCCAAATTAGTTATTAAGTTAACGAAAATTGTGATGAATAACAGATCTTCAATCTCACTGAAATGTACAAAAATATACCAAGAAAAGGATATTATTTTTCAGATAGAAATTTAAAAAATTGCCTGGATGACACATCAAGCAGAGTAAAATTAATGAAGTTTTTTGTAAAAATTGATTGTGCATTTTATCCAGAATCTAAAGAAAATGATAACAAAAATCTAGCGGGAGAGACTGCAATTCTTGTTAACTTATACTTTATAATATTTCTGCATTTAAACATATATATATACTGTGCTCTAAATAGTCTAATAATAATGTAATTTGTTGAATTTTAAACAGCATGTTGTGAAATACTTAAGTCTAAATTGTGTCTTTTTCAAAGAATTTAACACAACACAGCAAATTTACCAGTGAAAAGCCCTACAGGTCAAAATATTGATTTGTATAACAAAATCGTTGGTTTCACAACAAGATCATGTGACAAACAACCTCTCAACAGGATTCTCTAAGTCCAACAACAAGATCATGTGACAAACAACCTCTCTACAGGATTCTGTAAGTCCTACAACAAGATCATGTGACAAACAACCTCTCTACAGGATTCTCTAAGTCCTACAACAAGATCTTGTGACAAACAACCTCTCAACAGGATTCTGTAAGTCCTACAACAAGATCATGTCACAAACAACCTCTCTACAGGATTCTCTAAGTCCTCCAACAAGATCTTGTGACAAACAACCTCCCAACAGGATTCTGTAAGTCCTGCAACAAGGTCATGTGACAAACAACCTCTCAACAGGATTCTGTAAGTCCTACAACAAGATCATGTGACAAATAACCTCTCTACAGGATTCTGTAAGTCCTACAATAAGATCATGTGACAAACAACCTCTCAACAGGATTCTGTAAGTCCTACAACAAGATCATGTGACAAACAACCTCTCTACAGGATTCTGTAAGTCCTACAACAAGATCATGTGACAAACAACCTCTCTACAGGATTATCTAAGTCCAACAACAAGATCATGTGACAAATAACCTCTCAACAGGATTCTGTAAGTCCTGGTATATCTGTATGTAAACTATACGGCAGTTCATTCTGACATAACAATCACCAAATTTACCTTCAATCCATAAACAATATACATTATCAATTCTAATATTTTACAGTCAGTAAATAAAGAGTTATTTAAGAGTTCCTTTGTTTATATGCTATCATTATTGATGAAATAATACTGATGCAACAACAATCCAAAAGTGTTAGTGTTACACATCATATTGACTAGTTTGTAATGGCATCATAAACAAATCACAATTATTTTGTTTTTTACAGGGGGGTGGGGGGGTGGGGGGTGGTATTCATACCGTTATACTATCAACAGTCTTCATTTGGTAGGTTAATAGTGTGGGCATGCAACACACATGTGAACTGCTGTTGATTAACTATAGAGAACTGGAGGAGGACTGTCTATACACAGAGATAAGGCAAGGTCCATTGCCTCCAGTACATCACTGATGTCATACAATTACTTGTTCAATAAGCTACCTTAATGCTAATATACCCTTTGCTGGTAAAAGTTTCAGCAGCAAATTAATGTCCAACACACGCAGTTTAAGAAACATGATCCACTTGCTGTAGCGTGCAGTGAATGAGAGTTACAAGTGAGCATTCACCTCCTCGCCATTGGGGAGTTGGAATGACTTGGGGTAAGTAAAACACGTATTTCCCTATCCCTCTAAAGCCAAGTTTTTGTCTAACAATGTACCAATATCTTGAAATCTAGAGTAAACAGAATAAAGTAGAAGCACAGTGACAACTGTTAAGAAATAATACATAAAAACAATAAGTCACTGTATTCATACAGGAAGATTCAAGGCACTATCAGCTAGAATTTATTATTGAATTATTGAAAAAGCTATCAGCTCACATACATTGATGCATACTCACACATTTTACCATTTCTCATATATTATTTAACATCATAAAAAAATAACTCATAAAAGTATAGATTTAAAAAAATATTAATTATCACTTTTTAATATATAGTTGTAAAATATTTGGTTTGTGTGACTTTAAGGAACAAGTAGAAAGTCTTTTGGGCAAGTGGATTGTTGAGGTTATCTGTCCTTGGCAGATGCTCTAGAAAACATGAGTATCCATTTAAAAAAACCAAAATGCTGAAATGAAGTATTTCTCTTCTTTTGTTTGCTTGTAATGAAAATATGTATATTTTCCCAATATTGTAAAGCAGCAAAAAATTCTCAATCAGTTAAAGTGACTTTTGACTTGTTATTTTTCTGTACAATTTCAACATGAAGCAATTTTGAATTGACTAAAAAGAAACCGAGCAAGTAAATAAATATCTTATATGAATGAAAAATTCAGCCCACTTGCCCATGGCCAGTTGGGCGAGCACTGAAAATAGTTTACTCTTCCACTGTCATGCCGGAATACAGTCAAGTGACAAGTGTAATTTTGGTGTTTTGACAGTAACATCAGCCCTGTGTTACTAATAGTGACAAAGATTAGTGATGATTGTAATATGATGTATGGTTAGTGAGAGGTCATAACAATTCATATAATAACCCCTCCTCATTAACATTATACTGCTTATCTATAAAAAAAAAATGAATTAATTCTGTGTCTCTGATGTGTTACAATATCAAATAACCATGACATCATTAGTTTGATAATTAAAACAACCTTCTTGTAGACAGAAATAGGTTTCCATCAATTTTTTATGAACTTTTTATTATTTCAATTGATCTCATAAGAATTGTCATTAAGGAATGCTATTTATACAATAAAATTGTGCTATGATTTCAATCATTTTCATAAAAATAACATAAAAAAAGAATTGAAATTTAAATGAATTAAAATTTTGCTTATCTGTGGGGTTTAATGTCTTCACAACTTGCACAGTTAAAGTAATACTACAACCGAGTCCATGTCAGATGGAGCCCTCAAGAGCCATTTAATACCATCTCATTGAATTGTCATGACTCCGACATGGTAGCATAACATGTCACCAGCTCACACAATATTCTGGGCTAAACAGACGTAGCATGACATGTCACCAGCTCACACATTACTCTGGGCTAAACAGACGTAGCATGACATGTCACCAGCTCCCACATTACTCTGGGCTAAACAGAGGTAGCATGACATGTTACCAGCTCACACAATATTCTGGGCTGAACAGAGGTAGCATGACATGTCACCAGCTCACACATTACTCTGGGCTAAACAGAGGTAGCATGAAAAGTCACCAGCTCACACAATATTCTGGGCTAAACAGACGTAGCATGACATGTCACCACCTCACACATTATTCTGGGCTAAGCAGACGTAGCATGACATGTTACCAGCTCACACAACATTCTGGGCTAAACAGAGGAAGCATGACATGTCACCACCTCACACATTATTCTGGGCTGAACAGAGGGAGCATGACATGTCACCAGCTCCCACATTCCTCTGGGCTAAACAGAGGAAGCATGACATGTCACCACCTCACACATTATTCTGGGCTAGACAGAGGTAGCATGACATGTTACTAGCTCACACAATATTCTGGGGTAAACAGAGGTAGCATGATATGTCACCAGATCACACAATATTCTGGGCTTAACAGAGGTAGCATGACATGTCACCAGCTCACACAATATTCTGGGTTAAACAGAGGTAGCATGACATGTCACCAGCTCACACATTATTCTGGGCTGGACAGAGGTAGCATGACATGTCACCAGCTCACACAATATTCTGGGCTAAACAGACGTAGCATGACATGTCACCAGCTCACATAATACTCTGGGCTAAACAGACGTAGCATGACATGTCAGCAGCTCACACAATATTCTGGGCTGAACAGAGGCAGCATGACATGTCACCAGCTCACACATGACTCTGGGCTAAACAGAGGTAGCATGACATGTTCCCAGCTCACATAATACTCTGGGCTAAACAGAGGTAGCATGACATGTTACCAGCTCACACAATATTCTGGGCTGAACATAGGTAGTATGACATGTCACCAGCTCACACAATATGCTGGGATAAACAGAGGTAGCATGACATGTCAACAGCTCACACAATATTCTGGGCTAAACAGACGTAGCATGACATGTCACCAGCTCACACATGACTCTGGGCTAAACAGAGGTAGCATGAAATGTCACCAGCTCACACAATATTCTGGGCTAAACAGAGGTAGTATGACATGTTAACAGCTCACACATTATTCTGGGCTAAACAGAGGTAGCATGACATGGCACCAGCTCACACAATATTCTGGGTTAAACAGAGGTAGCATTACATGTCACCAGCTCACACATTATTCTGGGCTGAACAGAGGGAGCATGACATGTCACCAGCTCACACATGACTCTGGGCTAAACAGAGGTAGCATGACATGTTCCCAGCTCACATAATACTCTGGGCTAAACAGAGGAAGCATGACATGTCACTCACACAATATTCTGGGCTGAACAGAGGTAGCCTGACATGTCACCAGCTCACACATTACTCTGGGCTAAACAGAGGTAGCATGACATGACACCATCTCACACAATATTCTGGGCTAAACAGAGGAAGCATGACATGTCACTCACACAATATTCTGGGCTGAACAGAGGTAGCCTGACATGTCACCAGCTCACACATTACTCTGGGCTAAACAGAGGTAGCATGACATGTTCCCAGCTCACATAATACTCTGGGCTAAACAGACGTAGCATGACATGTCAGCAGCTCACTCAATATTCTGGGCTAAACAGAGGTAGTATGACATGTTAACAGCTCACACATTATTCTGGGCTAAACAGAGGTAGCATGACATGTTCCCAGCTCACATAATACTCTGGGCTAAACAGAGGTAGCATGCCATGTCACCAGCTCACATAATACTCTGGGCTAAACAGAGGTAGCATGCCATGTCACCAGCTCACATAATACTCTGGGCTAAACAGAGGAAGCATGACATGTCACTCACACAATATTCTGGGCTGAACAGAGGCAGCATGACATGTCACCAGCTCACACATGACTCTGGGCTAAACAGAGGTAGCATGACATGTTCCCAGCTCACATAATACTCTGGGCTAAACAGAGGTGGCATGACATGTCACCAGCTCACATAATACTCTGGGCTAAACAGAGGTAGCATGACATGTCAGCAGCTCACACAATATTCTGGGCTGAACAGAGGTAGTATGACATGTCACCAGCTCACACAATATTCTGGGCTAAACAGAGGTAGCATGGGACACCAAGTAAAGGATAGAGTAGATAAGGACAAAAAGGAAAAGACAGATTTCAAATGTTGTGATGAAAGCAGAAGATATAAACTGCTCTCTAGATGTCACAGACTAATTAGGGCACAACAGAATTAGAATGGCCTTTCAACTATTTAGCATGTGCTAGATACTTACAGCAGGAAGGGAAGCTCCCGGCACTGCATTGTCACTAACTGCAGGTGGCTTTGTTTCTTGTTTCGGTGGTGGAGCAGCAGCCACCTTCGCAGGAGGGGCAGCAACAGGGGCAGGGGCAGGGGCAGGGGTGGGGGCAGGGGCCGGAACCGGGGATGGAGCACGGGCCGGAGCAGGGGCTGGTTTAGGGGCCGATTGCTCTGCTGTCTTCATTGGTGGAGCCTTCTGTGGTGTTGTTGAATTGATGTTGTCCAGGACGTTAGCCTTGCGTATAGGCTTTGCAGCTGACTGGGTAGTCCCCTCCAAAGCTAGGAACTTGTCTTTCAAAGACATCTGTGAATTAAATTCAGGAAAACAAATAACTCTAAATGCTAGTCCTGGATATATATGATTTTATATTTAGGATACTAACTGGAAGGTTGATTTTGAAAATGAGTTCAACTAGCCTGACTACTTTTTCTTAGTATATATTGAAAATATTTCCACAAGCCCAAACACAACATCTACCATGCAGCCCTGGCATCAGGCTAATGGAACAGTATATCCCTGATTGCATGTAGCACATTATAATGAGAAGAAAACATTAACCGGTGAATTATCTTATCAAATTCATGGATTTTATATTTCATAATCATATAATATCTATATATTTCATAATCATAATCAGTAGTACTGAAATAATTCTGTACTGAATTCATAATTTTTCATGTATTACAATGCATATAAAGCTGTTACCATCAGACAAGAATTATGTATAACAGTACATTAGGACATCAGGGACAAGACTATGTAACATCAGGGACAAGGCTGTATGTAACATCAGGGACAATGCTGTATGTAACATCAGGGACAAGGCTGTATGTAACATCAGGGACAAGGTTCTATGTAACATCAGGGCGAAAGTTGTATGTAACATCAGGGACAAGACTGTACGTGACATAAGGGACAAGGCTGTATATAACATCAGGGACAATGCTGTATGTAACATCAGGGACAAGGCTTTATGTAACATCAGGGACAAGGCTGTATTTAACATCAGGGACAAGAGTGTATGTAACAACAGGGACAAAGTTGTATGCAACAACAGGGACAAGGTTGTATGTAACAACAAGGACAAAGGTGTATGTAACATCAGGGACAAGACTGTACGTGACATAAGGGACAAGGCTGTATATAACATCAGGGACAATGCTGTATGTAACATCAGGGACAAGGTTTTATGTAACATCAGGGAAAAGACTATATAACATCAGGGACAAGGCTGTATGTAACCTCAGGGACAATGCTGTATGTAACATCAGGGACAAGGCTATATGTAACATCAGGGACAAAGGCTGTATGTAACATCAGGGACAAAGGCTGTATGTAACATCAGGGACAAACCTGTACGTAACATCAGGGACAAGACTGTATGTAACATCGGACAAGGTTCTATGTAACATCAGGGCCAAAGTTGTATGTATCATCAGGGACAAGGCTGTATGTAACATCGGGGACAAGGCTGTATGTAACATCAGGGACAAAGGCTGTATGTAACATCAGGGACAAAGGCTATTTAACATCAGGGACAAGGCTGTATGTAACCTCAGGGACAATGCTGTATGTAACATCAGGGACAAGGCTTTATGTAACATCAGGGACAAGACTATATCACATCAGGGACAAGGCTGTATGTAACATCGGGGACAAGGCTGTATGTAACATCAGGGACAAACCTGTACGTAACATCAGGGACAAGACTGTATATAACATCAGGGACAAAGTTGTATGTAACATCAGGGACAAGACTGTACGTGACATAAGGGACAAGGCTGTATATAACATCAGGGACAATGCTGTATGTAACATCAGGTACAAGGTTCTATGTAACATCAGGGCCAAAGTTGTATGTATCATCAGGGACAAGGCTGTATGTAACATCGGGGACAAGGCTGTATGTAACATCAGGGACAAAGGCTATTTAACATCAGGGACAAGGCTGTATGTAACCTCAGGGACAATGCTGTATGTAACATCAGGTACAAGGTTCTATGTAACATCAGGGCCAAAGTTGTATGTATCATCAGGGACAAGGCTGTATGTAACATCAGGGACAAAGGCTATTTAACATCAGGGACAAGGCTATATGTAACATCAGGGACAAAGGCTGTATGTAACATCAGGGACAAAGGCTGTATGTAACATCAGGGACAAACCTGTACGTAACATCAGGGACAAGACTGTATATAACATCAGGGACAAAGTTGTATGTAACATCAGCGACAAGGCTGTATGTAACATCAGGGACAAACTTGTACGTAACATCAGGGACAAGACTGTATGTAACATCAGGGACAAAGTTGTATGTAACATCACGGACAAGGCTGTATGGAACAGCAGGGACAAGACTATGTAACATCAGGGACAAGAGTGTATGTAACATCAGGGACAAAGTTGTATGTAACATCAGGGACAAGGCTGTATGTAACATCAGGGACAAAACTCTATGTAACATCAGGGACAAGACTTGGACAAGGTTCTATGTAACATCAGGGACAAGGCTCTATGTTAAATTGTACAAGCTGAGGAGTTACCATTATGGGAGCAGCATCCTTGCCTTCAAACCACTCCTCAGCAGTGAGAGCTGCCTGATCTTTGGCTGTATCTGGGAACAGGTCATCTTGGAACAATTCCGACTACAAACAAGAACCTTTCTCATAAAATAAACCTCAAGTCACTCATAAGCAAATATCATCAGTCTTGTAACAGTGAAAACATGCCGTGTACCCTGTACTATACTGCTACAAGTTTGATTAAACTTAGAAATAAGTCATACATCTCTTCTTGAAAAGTTCTTTGAAATGATGCAGATATCGGGATATTTCGTAAACTAATAACGACCATTTGGTATTGAAAGATAATTTAGACTTTGAATTACAGGAGGTAGTTCATAATATTTTCAAATTTCAGAGCTAACTAGATGGAAACCCAGATAATGTGTGATCATTAACCAGAGATTAAATAATACACAATGGTTTCTTTGTTGAAACCATCAGACTTTCATCATGTCTGGTTAATTGTAAATGTTTTAAATATTTTTTAAAATAATTTATAATTGATTTACAATAACTGACAAGCCTGTTTTTGTTAATATTAATGTAAACAATCTTCAAACTCTGAAGTGAGCATGCTTGTAAGGAACACAAAACTAATTACATTGAAATAGATTATATTAAAAATTTTGACATGAATTGATGACAAATCAATGCTGTGAATAGAGGTGTCACGATTCACCGCGATGCACTTGTACCGTGATTATTTATGTTCGATTTGATTCACTATATATTTTTCCGGATCTGAATATTAGTTTATGCCGCTTCAGCCGAAACGCCTTGAGACGTTCAATTTCATTGGCTGATCTCTAAACCCTCAACCGATCGGCTGCGAGGATGCAATTTTCACAAAGCATTCATAACAAAATGGCGGACCGCCGTAAGGAAATGAAAATTTGTGATGCTCTGGCAAGCTTCATATCAAAAGTGCAGAAACACTGCAGGTTTCCGTGTATCGACGGCTTATATATCTCATTTTGTTTATATCTGAAAATAAAGGTGTATCGAATCGACTGGAACAAATATCGAGATACGTATCGAATTGTGGGTAAAGTGTATCGTGACAGCTCTAGCTGTGAATTTATGTAATATAATTCTATCACACATTAATATTATTAATGAATGGAACAATTCACTTCCTATTTACAATTGAAGAATGTAGGATGATGACAGAACAATCCGTTCCTATTTAGTAACATATCTAATTAACATCAGCAGACTTTTGCAGTCTGATATTTTATCTTTGTCTCTCAACAAATTTTCCTCATTACTCCAAAGAAAGAAATACTTCAAGAAAATAGATGAATAATTTATAAATTTGAAAATCATTGCTTGTCAGTTAGACTCTGAAATTTTAAGTTTCAGACCTCACCCAACGATAGCAGTTCTAGTCCCTTCAGTGTCAATTAAGAACAAACAGAAAAATCATGAAGCTTGGAGAAGAAGTTTTCAAATTATAAAAATACCGAAAAAGGATATATAGGGAATAAGATCAAGCTGTAACCCAAGTAATAATGGTTGATCATCATGATACTACTGTAGTCTATATATGTTTCAGAATCAGAATCAGAAAAGGGATTGTACTTAAGTGTGAAAGGTTATGTATTTTTTATTAATGTTATTTATTTAACAAAAGCAATCAATTATTATATCTTCTAAAGTTTTACACTGCATAGATTGCAATCGACAGATTGTGTCGCTGAAATGGAAGGCAATGCCGCACCGCGATTGGGGCAGGGCTGGGGAAGTTACCATAGTGCATCAAATCATTTTCTGGGGAGAACACTAGGTTCTATGCCATTGGCAGATAGAGACATGCACATTCTCACCTTTCGAGGCACTGTGAACGGAATCACTTCACACAGACCACTGTTGTGTATTTTGTACATTCTGCAAAAAACAAACCAGATGATAATGGGCATCTAACCTTGCGGACTAAAATACCATACCTATCCTGCATAGGAGAGAAATACATTAACCACCCATAGAGAACTAAAATACAGTAACCCTCTGCAAATACTTACTCTAGAGACATTTATACATTAACTCAGATACTTACTCTAGAGACATTTATACATTAACTCAACTACTTACTCTAGAGACATTTATACATTAACTCAAATACTTACTCTAGAGACATTTATACATTAACTCAAATCCTTCCATTGTAGTTGCTTTAAGCAACAAGAGGCCCAGAGGGCCTGTATAGCTCACCTGTTTCTTTTGTTACATGCAACTGACATATAGGTAACTTAAGACCATTTGGTAACTAGAACACAAGACATTTTAACATCTCTTAAACGGTTCTGACGGTTCTGAAGAAATAGTTGTTTGAAACTTAAAATTTTAATTTTAAAGCTTTTAACCAAAGTTGACATTTGAATCCCGATTTGCACTTAAAGTTGCCCTGTGACCTCATTACTGTAATGAAGAAAAAAAATCACACAGCTGATCTACATAACAAACCTAAGTATCATGACTAGTCCAAATGGTTCTTAGGATATTGTTGTTTGAAGTGTTTAACATATTTGACCCCTGTGACCTTGAAAGCAGGTCAAGATAATTTTAATGAGGAAACTTTATAGCACTCCATCCCAGGTACCTACTGGCTAAATATCATGACCCTGGGCCTAATGGAACTTGAGAAGAAGATTGTTAAAGCTTTTAACCAAAGTTGACATTTGAATCCCGATTTGCACTTAAAGTTGCCCTGTGACCTCATTACTGTAATGAAGAAAAAAAATCACACAGCTGATCTACATAACAAACCTAAGTATCATGCCTAGTCCAAATGGTTCTTAGGATATTGTTGTTTGAAGTGTTTAACATATTTGACCCCTGTGGCCTTGAAAGCAGGTCAAGATAATTTTATTGAGGAAACTTTATAGCACTCCATCTCAGGTACCTACTGACCAAATATCATTACCTAGGTCCTACAGTTCTTCAGAAGAAGTCGTTCAAAAGAAAAAGTTGACGAACGGACAACGGACTACGGAGTACGGCATAAGCTCACATGGCCCTTTGGGCCAGGTGAGCTAATAATGCAAAAATTAGCATTCAAGAAAACTAAAAAATTCTATATATTAAATCATTGACATGATAATTCAGTAATATTGGAGTGACCAAGCAATGTTAACTGTATGTTGTTACTTTGTGTATAACAGAAGTAAATCAACTGAGTGTATAATGTTACACTGTGTATAACAGAAGTAAATCAACTGAGTGTATAATGTTACACTGTGTAACAGAAGTAAATCAACTGAGTGTATAATGTTACACTGTATAACAGAAGTTAATCAACTGAGTGTGTCATGTTACACTGTGTATAACAGAAGTAAATCAACTGAGTTTATAATGTTACACTATGTACATAACAGAAGTAAATCAACTGAGTATATAAAGTTACACTGTGTATAACAGAAGTAAATCAACTGAGTGTATAATGTTACACTGTGTATAACAGAAGTAAATCAACTGAGTGTATAATGTTACACTGTGTATAACAGAAGTAAATCAACTGAGTGTGTCATGTTACACTGTGTATAACAGAAGTAAATCAACTGAGTGTATAATGTTACACTGTGTATAACAGAAGTAAATCAACTGAGTATATAATGTTACACTGTGTATAACAGAAGTAAATCAACTGAGTGTATAATGTTACACTATGTACATAACAGAAGTAAATCAACTGAGTGTATAATGTTACACTATGTACATAACAGAAGTAAATCAACTGAGTGTATAATGTTACACTATGTACATAACAGAAGTAAATCAACTGAGTGTATAATGTTACACTATGTACATAACAGAAGTAAATCAACTGAGTGTATAATGTTACACTATGTACATAACAGAAGTAAATCAACTGAGTGTATAATGTTACACTATGTACATAACAGAAGTAAATCAACTGAGTGTATAATGTTACACTATGTACATAACAGAAGTAAATCAACTGAGTGTATAATGTTACACTATGTACATAACAGAAGTAAATCAACTGAGTATATAATGTTACACTATGTACATAACAGAAGTAAATCAACTGAGTGTACAATGTTACACTGTGTATAACAGAAGTAAATCAACCGAGTATTTTTAGATTAATCTTATAATTATTAGGCGTAGGTCGTCACATAGACCTAACCATGTGCTTCTCAGTATGGTTGCATATTTCAGGGCCGTTTCTCACATTGCATCTGCAGTCAGCGTTAATATCCACAGTGGAATGACAACCCGATATGTGGGTTGCTCTTATGATTATACACAACATAGATGTTATTACTGTTCTATACAGGGACAATCTCAGAAACAACTATGACTTTCCAATCACCAGCCTGGCAAAGGAAAAGATACCTATGTTTTCTTATATACAGCAAAACCTGGCAGCGAGCATTGATGACTTACTTTGTTATTTCACAGGCCTTCATGTCCAAGCCCCGCTTGTTCTGGTAGGCAAACCCTCGCTGTGATTCTTTGGACTGATACAGAGTCAAGAAGTGTGCAAAGGGACTCTCATTCGTGATCTCGTAATACCGAATAATACTGTCACCCTGTAACATAAAAACATCTCATTCGTGATCACGCAATACCGAATAATACTGTCACCCTGTAACATAAAAACATCTCATTCGTGATCTCGTAATAACGAATAATGCTGTCACTCTGTAACATAAAAACATCTCATTCGTGATCTCGTAATACCGAATAATACTGTCACCCTGTAACAAAAGCCATATCTGATGGTGATCTTGTAATAACAAACAATAGTCACCTTGTAACATTACATAAACCATCTAATAATAACATAGAGACAGGCTCCTCAGCATTCACAACCAGTAATTATTTGAACAGATAGACTATTTTCACCATTTAAAATGCTGTCCAACAATACTGCTAGCATTATTTTTACAGAATAATTAATGTATATCCTACATAAAGCCAGTAATCCAGCCTTTAATGACTTTAGGTTGGACTAAACGCTGCTATTTAATTGAGGCTGCTGAAAGTGTTCCTGTATGACTGACACTTACCTTAGCCGCCAGGAACATAATGTTTAAATCAGGATAGCTGCTATTTAATTGAGGCTACTGAAAGTGTTCCTGGATGACTGACACTTACCTTAGCCGCCAGAAACATAATGTTTAAATCAGGATAGCTGCTATTTAATTGAGGCTACTGAAAGTGTTCCTGTATGACTGACACTTCCCTTAGCCGCCAGAAACATAATGTTTAAATCAGGATAGCTGCTATTTAATTGAGGCTGCTAAAAGTGTTCCTGTATGACTGACACTTACCTTAGCTGCCAGAAACATAATGTTTAAATCATGATAGCTGCTATTTAATTGAGGCTACTGAAAGTGTTCCTGGATGACTGACACTTACCTTAGCCGCCAGAAACATAGTGTTTAAATCAGGATAGCTGCTATTTAATTGAGGCTGCTGAAAGTGTTCCTGTATGACTGACACTTACCTTAGCCGCCAGGAACATAATGTTTAAATCAGGATAGCTGCTATTTAATTGAGGCTGCTAAAAGTGTTCCTGTATGACTGACACTTACCTTAGCTGCCAGAAACATGATGTTTAAATCAGAATCATACTGAGGGAACAGCACCCCGTTGTTATTGTCAATCTCCTCCATACTCAGGTTTTTTAATTTCTGTGGAAAACAAATGTTAAATATTGAAGGAAGTTGATATGCATTGATGTACTCTGGAGAAGAAAACTGATCTGTCAAAAAAGGATCCTAGAAATAGCATTATGTTACTCTTTTTTAAAAAATACTTAACTATTTAAGAAAAGCATTCCTGATTTTTATTCAATACACCAGCGCACCTAAAAGCTACAATTGTTTTTTGACCATCTCCTGATTTGACAACTGTGGCCATTTGTCTGCCTTCGACTTTATATCAACTTTTTCGTGAAGAGATTTACTGTAGGGATGAAAGGTTTACCGAAGTCCTAACACTGAAACAAAGTCATGTTCTGTAACATGTATTGTATTTGGTTAGGTGAGAACAAAGATCTAATCAAATTTCATCTTATTTCTATAAAATATATTCTAACTTTGCTATATCATCCTTAAATATATTTGAGTAAGGAACATGGAGGACATATCAAATCTCCAGTGCATTAACTAAGATCAATAAATAGTCATGTGATTAGATAATGTTTGATCCTTATTTATAACACCAATCATGCCTGTCAGACTGATATTGTGGTTACTGGAGTAACACATTGTTTACCATACCTCATCCCACACAGCATATTGTCGCTCACTCATGCGTGAGAACCCGGTGGTAAAGATTCGGCCATCTTTCAGATACACGGCTTGTGCTGGTTTGCTGCTTTCATGAGGTTTGTTTTCCTTGAAACAACAAAAAGATAAACCATGAGTGTAAACATAGAAAAACAGATTACTTTTATCATAAGCCTACTTCATAGCTGTCAATCACAAACTCCTGTGAGCTAAATTGCAATTTTGCTGTTACATCCCACAGGATATGTAGATCAGCTACTGCTATTCATTGCCACAACGTACATGAAAACATTTCCATTCAATTCATATATTACGGTACGGTGAACTACAATAAAAACAGTTACAACACTTTTTTTAAATTTATTATTTTTGATATAGGTATCGGATAACTATACCGTGAAAGTTTTTTATTTCATCACGTTGCATTTTCCGCATTGTGGCATCACGGTGTTCTCCAAATTCGTGACGTCACGTCGTTGTTGAGCCATTGTGACGTCATGCCCATGTAAGATAGACTCAGCAAGCATGGTTATCTTACATGGCCATCGCTATCTTACATGACCGGATAATAGAGAAAAGAGTTTTCAACAGAAACTACATCTTGTTGTAGCTTTTGACAGAAACTCTGTACAACTGAGTGTCCTTTAAAAGTAAGGTCGTTGGACTACGTTGTGAGAGGCCCAATGACCTTAACAGTCACTTGTTATTGGCAGTTTTTATTGTTCAGACATTAATTGGACTTGGAATTGGACATAAAGTTTACTTTCAGAAATATGTGATTGAGGGATATTTTAACTTTAGTATATATATAGCTATAGCGAACTAGTATGTGACGCTATAGTTAATGACGTCATAATATCTGCTTCAAATAAACAGTTTGAAGAATCTCCTTGATGAGATGAAAGCACTAAAGATGAGTTGTTAAGATTCTTTTCTTTTAATATTATTTCTTCGTCCGTTAGGATAAGTCTTCTGCTGTTATAATATAAATATATATATTTTTAGATTAACATGCAATTTCATCATATTTAGTTAATTTGAGCAATGCCCAAAGGTTCCCTCAAGAATGAGATCAAATAATCTTATGAGTGTATGTACAACTACTTACAGATATAACGACTCCCGTTCTACAGTCAATTATCCTCATCGTCTTGTCTTTACAGGTGGTCACTACTTTACTTCCGTTGAAGTTAAACGATGCAGAAAAGATGAGATCAGGCACATCGATCTCAAGAAACGCCTCCCCTAGTCCCGCATTCCAAATGTAAATTTTGTTGTCGGAACCTAAAATACAAAATATCTAATGTGACCTACTATTTTATGGTATACACCTGATAGTGCTGATATTCAGCAAAACATCAATGTTATGGTGGAGTTAATTAATACTACCAGTATTTTAGATTTTTGTTTACACCTACCATGTATGTGATTTACTGACAGAATAAAGAGCTGTGTATAGGTATCACACCAAAAAAAGCTTTCCAATAAAAATGTCTTTCACTAACATATTATATAGTGACTTTTTGTAATCATTGTATTTATGTAGATGCTGTAGAAAGGTGAGACATCAGAATGATAACCTCAGACATGAAAGGTAATTGTTACTGATCGTTAGTATGTACCTGCGGACAGTAGAACATTGGCAGCCACTGGATGCCATATAACAAGGCCGACCCTACGCTGGTGAAGTCTTAGGTCTACTACAGGAGTTTCCATGTTTGTAGTCAGCCCTCTATCAGGAATGTTCCAGATCATCACAGAGCAGTCATCACTTGCACTGGCAATGAGGTTGTCGTTGTGAGGGCACCACGCAATGTCCAGCACTGCCGACTGATGTCCTGTAACCTGGGGCACATCTCGTTCCACACGACCAACCTGTACAGGTACACACATCACGTTAATATGGTAAGAGATTGTGCTGTTCTGATTATCAATTTAAATTAGTCGTTTACCGATTACGATTTATTGATCACGATCAGTTGTTTACATCCGATTATGATTAACCGATCACGATCGGTTGTTTACCTCCGATTATGATTAACCGATCACGATCGGTTGTTTACCTCCGATTATGATTAACCGATCACGATCAGTCCTTTACCTCCGATTATGATTAACCGATCACGAACAGTCGTTTACCTCTGATTATGATTAATCGATCATAATTAAATATGATCATGGTTTGACTATAACAAAAACACTTTCAACATTATAAAGAGTTCTTGAGACTAGGAGCCCATCTAAAACCTGATATGATTGAGCAGTTTTAATAACAACTTTTACCCTAAACTGCATTCAAACATCATTTCTACCTACATGTATAGGGAAGTTTAAAAGTATCCATTACATTTGACCTATTTTGACAAATGCTTCTCTATTTATTTTATTTTCATTTTACGATCGATCTTCAATCAATCATCGATCATTCAAGAGATAGTGAGGATTGATCCGAGATTTTGACTTGATTGCCAACCCTATAAGAGATAAGAGATACAAATACTGTATGTATAACACTTTTGTTTAGTAGCTTTGCTTATTGAACAAACTTGCTCGATTTAAAATTCACACAAAACTTTTCTAGTCTATTTCATTTATTAAGCACCTATCTATTTCCATCATAACTCACCATTTTCGTTTTTACCTGTAAAGGCACACAAGGCCATTTTGTACTTCACATAAACCAGACAATTAAATAAAGATGACAGTGTGGACAAAATAAAGTCAAGTTATCAGAGCAACCTTCTCCATTTTTAAGACGGACAGTATATACCGAGTAATTTTTGTGGCAGTATTATTTCCATTCTCTTCACAAAATGATTCAACAGCAAATTTAACAATCCAGCAAAGATTTCCAGTTCCAGGAATTGCTGCAAGATCCAAAGAACAAAAAATATCAAACATGCAAAACAAAGGCCAGAGTGGAATTCACATATGAAACATGATAAAGATTATTCCAGTCCTTCCTGCATGTATGCAATTATTTTGCCAGCTCTCAAAATCAACATGTAAAACTGAGGCCAAAGCAGAATCTATGTATATATTTGATAAAGATATATCCAGAACTTCTGGAGAAACAGCAATAACATATTTCAACTATCAAAATCTAAAATGGCTGCCTGGTGGCCATCTTGTTTTTTCTTTAATCAATCTCAAAATGACACATACACAGCTAAAAACCATGGGAAACCTACAAAAGAAATTTGAGAAAAATCTGCCAAGTTCTTCCATGAGAAATAGTGACAATCAAAGTACTGAGGGTACTGAAAGTTAAGGCAAAAGTTATACTAAGATATATATCTTATTTTTGGAAAGGGGAACAAAATAAAGGCGAAATTCTCATCATATTGTACAGAAGGATTATCTGTTAATTTTGTTATAAATCATAGTTTTATGTAAAAGTGTACCACTGTGAAGTTATTCTTCTTATGTGTACAGTATATCTTTATATGCTTGTCAGAAGAGGGGTACCAAGTGTTCTCTAGAATATATTATTTTAGACTTTTTATAAAATTAATTTGCATAGGAGTTGCTTTCCTCTGTCCATATTTCAAACGTTACAAACTGAAATTGGCAATTTTAAACCATTAAATAGATTATGCACAGATTGTGTTCAACTTTGAACTTTGCCTTTGTTGTTGAATAAGATATCAACCAAGTTTCATCAAAAACCATTGACTAATCAGAGCACAGTATGCTAATTAATTATGCATGGCTTTCACTCAACTTTGAACTTATCATCAAAGTTTGTATATTGATCAATATATATTCAAGCAAATTATCTTGTAAAGTGTGGACATTGACCAGGGTATGCATGCTTTTTAATATGTGTGAATTATGTTCAAGTTTCAATTTTGTATCAGTCTGTGTATATTGTTTATACACAAACCCAAGTTTCATTAAAACTGAACAATATTTAAGGATATTAACTTGCTGAAACCAAATTGTGGATGACTGCTGGTTCCCGGTAATTTCCATATAGGCTATATTTAGAAATCGATATTCACTGGATAACCAGTCTACATGAGTTTTTGAGAACTGGTCATGTGTATATGATTCGACCAATGTGATTGCGAGAAATGTTCATGCTTTTGTAATATTTGTTGCTAAGCAATCAATATTTTATCACTTTGTGTGTGTTACCTTTTTTTTATTTTAACCAGCGCTATTCTTTTTTAAAAACTGGCTTATAGTTAACTGTGTATAACATACACAATGCTCTGACTTGAGGATATATACATTGGACAGGAAGATGGCTAAGTGAGCTGTACGGTACACACAATGTGATACCAGTGACAGGGAAGTGTTTGGTGATCCTGACTTCCTGTCTGGTGTTACACTAGGCTGCAGCTTATGTTCTATGTACACAAGGCTTGACACAGGTCCTAAACCAATGGATGAATCGGATTTTCAATCCTATCGTCTACAAGGTACACATGTACATCCAGAAATTTATGACCATATTATTGATGCAGAGTTTATACACCATCTAGAATGTGCAATGAACTTGTTATACTGTATACACTTTTTTTAAAATTTTACAATAATTATGAAAAAAAAAAATCCAACATGTGACCTAATACCTACCCTGTGCGTCTTCTTAAACAATAATTGCCCTATCCACTACATCACCTGACCACCCAAAGATAAATAAACTGTTATCTGAAATCATACCAAGTCATGTGCACTGTTTAAGTATACACAATTTGTGTACTCTTAACTTAAATATTTGATGCATTTTTACTGTTTTTCACTGAATTTCATATAAGCTAATGCAGTCCTAGCACTATAGAAACAGAATCTCAAATATGTGGAAATAAACATCATCCATTATGTATTTTTTAAACATTTATGTTGACTCACTTTTAAAGCATATATGAAAAGTGTATTTCCTAGATTAGAAAAAGTTGTTGAACCTGGTCAATCATCTCAGAAAAAACTATGAAGTAGTATATTGTTAAATATATATAGCTACCTATCTTTGATTTTGCTGTCTTTCTAAAAAAATATATACAAACTTCAAACTTGTTTAATCATGATTCCTTTAATTTATGCAACACAATCATAAAATTTTAAAACCTGGCTTCCTAAAACATGGTGTGCCTACCCAGACCCTACATATTTCAAAGCCAATCCCTGAAACAATAACTTTGTTCAGCCTAGAACAATCTAAAGCAGTGGGCTGGATAGGTTCACATCTGTTGAGACATACAGTTTTTGTACATGTACATCATGTGGTTAAATTAATTGTTTCACAATGCATTCAGGCATACACAATGAAGATTTTGATCTATTTCCTTGACCAGGTTTGCCACCATCAGTCAGAGATTTTCTTTCCATTTTTTGTATGGATACATGATTTGGGACCTTACATGTCTATATTCTTTATTGACAAGTTTAGTGTTCTCCTCAGGTTGTTTTGGCAGCATGGCACCATGCTACTATGTCTTGCCATGCTGCTATCCTAGATCTTCTCTGTTATATATTCATAGTAAATCTAAAGTTACCATGCTGCTATCCTAGATCTTCTCTGCTATATATTCATAGTAAATCTAAAGTTATCATGCTGCTTTGATTTTACATAGAGTGCTGCTTTAACAGAAATATTGAAATACCATGCTTCTTTCAAAACATTCTGGGGAAAACACGGAAGTTCTGGTAAAGGGGGATAATCTCAGACCAGCAAAAATCTTGGGCTACAGCACTGTTGACTAATAATAACCACAGGTGATTTTCAAACCAGAAGAAACTCCATTTTCTTTGCACCATAAACTACAAACTGTTAGCTACTTCAAACAGCAATGGTCCATTGTTTAGATAACAATCTGCTTGATTAATGATTAATTAAATACTTGTCAATTTCTTATTCTAAAAAAATAGATACTTCAATGCCCTGAAATTGTAAAATGTTATTAATATTAAAATCATCATAAATTTGTTTTCTGTAGAGCAAGTTTCCCGACTGCAAAACCCTAGCCCTATACTTCACATTACATATGTGTTTTTAATACTATGTGCATGTATTTCTGTGCGTCGCTCGACTTCCGCTTTTGCTATTCAGCTAGCCTCGGACTTCTTTATGCATACCACACACACATCCATAATCAGAAGACGGCCGTCAGGATATGACAGGTCACACAGTTCAGGCAGAACGTTCGTTGATATATGTGTGTATACATATATACAATGTATAACTTTGTAGTATACATGCACTACAAGCCTAGGTATAATACTGGGTACTTATACTGATCACAAGTACTTTCCTGGTCTGTCAAACATCCGCAAAGAGTGACATTTCCTACCGGGAAAATCAATAGATACTGACCTTCGTACTTAAACTGGAACAGCAACCAGCTGGTACACCATTAACTGTTCAAAATACCAAATTCCTGGGGCTGGGATTTATTGATTATATCCCAATACTACTTAATGATACATGCACCAATAGACCAAGACATGTGTTGTAATATTTGACTCCATTAATATTTTAAATTTTACTTAAGTACATGAAATGAAAGTAGAATTCTTGGTCTTTCCAAGTTACCCGTCAGCTTTGGTCACATTCATTTCTCAAATATCCATTTGTTACAAGAAGAGAAGGTAAAACTCAAAGTTGAGAACAACCTGTATTTCTGGGACGTGTTGAAAGGAGAAAACATATATTCAAATAGCTTAAGCTGGTGGAATATATGTGGCATTCTTGAAGATTATTAAATAATTGATTTGCATAGGAATTGCTTCCCTTTGTCCATCAATACAAATGATCAGGGAACCTTTTGTCAAAACCAAAAACATTTCTGATTGCTTATCAATAAGTGGCACAAATCCCTGTTGACGAAGTTTCATCAGAATCTTATTGTTATTGCACAGTATCTGTCGACCAATCAGAGTGCAGTATGCTAATTAATTATGTGTGGATTTTGCTCAATTTCAAAATTAGTGTAAGTCTTTGGATATATTGTACTACTTAACAAGTTTAAGCAAGACATTGTGCAGAAAGTGTGAACAGATGCTCCCAATATCATAACATATCCCATCAAACATTTTTGACTGGTGTACATATATTTAATATTGTATCCAATATCTTTCCCTCAGAAAAGATCAACTTTTTGTACTTAAAAACAATGTATACAATAGATGAACAATTCATACAGTTAACTGCATAATGTACCTCTGCTTTTGTAAATATCAATTTAGGTTTAAACATTCTTATATTAAATAAATTCTTTTACATTATCGGCAGATAAATGAGTAAATCAAAGTAATAGACAAAAATTGCAACAAAATAACTAGGTAATCTATGGTTGCAAGTGGTTTGACAAAAGTCTTAAATTTAAGACTTTTGTCAAACCAACCATTGATTACCTAGTTATTTTATATCTATTTAATCAATATTATATATGATTAAGTTTGATAACATTCTCACAACAACTTATTATAAAATTGAGCACATCCTTCCTATGACAATATATTGGGATACGTATCGCAATATATTAATTCTGTATTGCAATATAAGTAACATTAAATTATAAAAGAAAACTGATTCTTACAGAGTTATGTTAAACACTTATTTCTAGACACAAAATTTCATTAATAGCATAATTTACTTGAGCTATCTTTTGGATACCTTGTGCTATCTTTTGGATACCTTGTGCTATCTTTTGGATACCTTGTGCTATCTTTTGGATACCTTGTGCTATCTTTTGGATACCTTGTGCTATCTTGGGTAACATTGATCTTGTAATTGAATTTTATGTACATGTATCTTGAATGACCACACAGGATGTACCCTATATGTTATCTAGTGTAATGTCCAATCCTAAACTGTCTGGGTAAGTAAATAAGGCGTTAAATTTACAACTAGTGCTAATACCTGTTATCTGGTCTTGATGACAATAGGGTCCCCAAATTATATAAGAGTGCCTTTGCTGTGGAATTATTTGTACATATAACCGTCCTTTAATAACGCAGTACAGTGTATTTATAATCAGAAACTTGCAAATTACACAAATCAACCTTCCATTGAGACATCTTATTCAGAATATATCCCAGAAGATGAATGAGTGTTTGATAATCCTGGGCGTGAAGAAGCAATTATTGTACCCCTGGGGAGGGAAGAATATTTATAAGTTAAACCCAAGTCAAAGACATTCAATTTTATGTTTAGTTTACTTGCAATTAGATTTTTGAGCCAAATCATAAATTCATTGGTAGGTAAGGAAATTCTTTTATTTTTGATTTTTTTTTAATAATACTTAGTATAGTAACTTACAATTCAAAAAGAATACCAGTATTGTAAATTATGATTATTTTACTTAATTTTTACTCCAAAAATATTGGAAATCAACCTCTCTCAAAAAATGTCAATGAAATATTTAGGGTATGGGGGTATATTGGTGGATAGCTAAATGGGAAACATATTTCATTTTAAAGGGGCATCACGGTTAAGTAACTTTATTTTTTGTCTTTTTTTCAAATACTACATAAACATATGAAGTGAGTCTCCTTATGGAAAATAACGATCGGATTTGGCTGAAAAAGATTCATAAAAATGATTAAATCTAAGAAAATCATCGGTATTTCTACCTGTCTGACCAACGTTTTGTTCAGGGATTTCCCTCTACTAGCGCATGCACATAGCACACCATTTCTTTGTAAACATAATGACTGGCCGTGTCAGTTACGAAACGAAAAGTTGCCAAATGGTCAAAAGATAGCGCAAGGAGTACGTTACGGAATCATTATTGCAGGTGGGCAGTATTCAAAGGAGAAAATAACTGCCCTAGCAGTTAGTACGGTGCATGTATTCTTCCGGATAGCCGGCTTAGCTGAAATGGAATCGACAAGAAATGCTAGCGCTGTTTACGTTATGAATACATATCTAAAACTATTAAGCTCGCTAGTATCTTTGTCTGAGTTTGAACACAGATGAACTTAGTTTAATATGTTAATGGGCATGTATTGGAGAGTTTACTTTGTGTTTCTATAATTATACAGTGGTTTATGCGAAAGGAAGGGATAAGTGACTGGTTAGTTTGATTTTGCCATGAGGCCCTCGTAGGGATAACTGTTGTGATGGCCCCCAGGGTGTATTTTCTGGGTCACCGAGATACGTGTTATCTAAGTCCGTGGATTTACATAATTCATAATATTAACCGGGTTCAGTAAAATGGTATGATTTAATTATATTGCTGAATTAAACGATTATTTTTGTTTTTACATACAAGATTTAAATTAGTACTAATATGAATACCCTGCCTCCTCTGTCCCGGCAATATATAAAAAAAAAATCAGAAATGTTTGTCTCTTGGTTTAGGGAAGGTGTTTAGCCCCGTACCATCTGTACCGGTCACATTCCGGTACTAAATTCAATATATATTTATAAATATCTACTTAATGTTTATGCCTATTATCATTGTTGACATTTAATTGTAAATGTATGACGGTAGAAGACTGTGATAAATTGTAAAAACTTGTGCCCCATCCCTTGTTCAATTTTATTGGCAACACATATGTTTAAAGTTAATAAATTTAAATTCTGAATATTGGCAAGCGTGCAATTAACTTCTGATGATGAATGATAACTGTTCAATAAGTTTGAATACAGACTTCGAAATCATATTACTTAGTTTCATAGCGCGGTAAGAAGTTGCGCCCAACGGCCCCTTTCTGGGGGCAGGGTCTAACATTAACTTTTGTTCTTCTGTTTTCATTGTCCTTCCCTTTATTATTGTACTTAAAATAATCTACCTACGTACCTACACCTAGCTATGTGATGAAAACTTCATACGTTGAATATTTCCCTTTCCAGGATATACATGATTTTGCTTACAGTACTTTAAGTATAGGCTATCAGCAGCTTCTCCACGACTTAAGTTGTATTCCTTTTCTTTTAATAATGTGACATGGTTTATTATAATTGAAACTGAACATAATATGTTCTTTAATTATTCACTTCTGATAATAAACATGAAAATATTTATGGTATTAGCTCTTCAAAAACTATTTTCCAGTTCCACACATAATCAAAGGTGATCATCGTCAAAAATTTACAGGTTCAAGTGAAATTTTCTGACTAGTAAAACAATAGCAGTTGACACTGTAAAATGTGTCAAACCGTTTTTAATTATAAATGCTAATAAAAGTTTGTTAATCACAAATATTGTTGAATATCACATTTTACAGTCTAAAAAGTGTATGATGCATTTATATGTTTACCTCTCGCCACATAATTTCAATCACCAAAGTGGGGCACAAGATCGTCTAGGATGTGGAGCTATTAGCCAGGTGGCTTATATTTAATATTAGGATTGATTGACGGGGCTCATCATCCTTGCTAAAAGCACTTAGCTCTTCATATATATATATATCGTGTAAGGACAGTGGGGTTTTTTGGCCTGATCTACAGCCGTCTAACGGCTGCTTTCCCTAGTCTGAAAATTACGTATTTTCCCAAAATAAAAATATATTTTCCCAAATAAAATACCTGTTAATTTAGTCTTTGTTTGCTTACATAAGTCGTTCTCCAGACAATAATAACTTCAGCGATCGGAAATTTTCCGTTTCTGAGCAAGGGGAGATAAGTCAAATCTGAATATTCTAATCTAGGTCATGATAGCGTTTGATACGGTCATCGGAATTTCAAGCGTGAAATTGACAACTGCTTTGATTCGCGGGTGACATCCGGTTCTACACCGCATAATTCAAAATACTTCACTAAAAACATCAGAAAAATTGATTCCAAAGGACTGACTAAAATAAGTGATGCGTTCAAGGAAGCTACAAAGTCTTGTGGACACAGAGACGATCCCGTCATTTGCCGAGTTGACTCGTGTGTGCTTGATCTGGGCTTTTATCTGCTAGGAGTGAAAACACTCTTTACCATCTTTCAGAATCTGAATTTGCTTTTCGTATAGTGTTGTGAGACACACATCTGCGTGACACTGTTGTATGACAATTACATCAACTGTGACACATCCAATTAGTCTTTCATGTCCCAAAGGTCAACTAGGAAACGCTCCATTTTTTCTGTTGTCTCGCAAATTGCCAAGTCAACACACATAAATATTGCCTTTACTGCCTCCCTGTTCCTGTCAAGTTCTATATCCCCAAGTTCAGTAACCCCTCTGTCACAGAATGGAGAAGTGGACAAAGAAGAGATTGATTTGGTGGTACATGTACCTTGTTAAACTTTATTAAAATTGTGATTTCAAACCTTGTCAATGATTTTCATCTTACATTTTGTAAAGAATCTGTTACAAATTTTAAATAGGAACAAAATGAATAAAGAAATATGTCATTTTTTAAGAGCAGTTAATTCTCTACAAAAACTATCAGAATGCACCTCGGAGCCTCTAGAATTCAAAATTTTTCCGGGGGGGATCCCCGAACCCCCCAACATGGCTTCGCGCCTTCGCCGCTCGCGCTGCGCGGAAGACATCCTGTATTTTCCCAATTGCAAAGGAACCGGTGGTTGTAAAATGGCAGTAAAAAACCCATTGAAGGTCTTGTTTATCTGCTGTACCTATTTTTGTTGCACATTGTTGTGCGCATACTGGGAGTTTGTTGACATTTTTGTTTTTTGGTAGTAATCTTAAGATAACACTTTGTTTATATCTGGAAGAAGCTGATGATTATGATGTGAAAATATTAATTCACACTATTTTACTAAAAACAGCAGTAGCATATTCATTATTACCTTTCAATTACATGTAGATAAGCAGACATTATATCTAGTAGAAAACAATCTGGAAAAGGTGACTTCCTAGATATAATTCATAATGCCATAACTCCTCATTGCTTAATAAAGAGATGTTGTTTGTGTGGTCTGATGTGTGTGGTTATAATCAACATCAAAATCTACAATATCCTTGTATTTTTAGACTTAAAAGTGGTATCACAGTATTAACAGCTGTGTGTGCTATAAATAGACAGGCACTGAAACTGGGCATGTAATGGTGATGTTCAATCATGATGACGCGACTGAATGATTATCATTGTTTATAGAAAGTAATTACAAAGTGACTGCCAAAGTGAAATGAAAGATTTGCTTTAATTCATTTGAGATGTATTGGTACATTTGATGGGTCGTTCAAAATAACTTGCGATGGTTTAACCACAACACACCGTCCACAATTTTTTCTGTTGCGTAATTTGTGTTGCAAGCCACTATGAACACCCAAACATTGTTGTGGATATGACGTCTGACTCTCGTTTGGATTTTTTTGGTGAGAATATGACTATTCTTCCATGACACTATATTGATATGTATAAAATTAGCCATACTCTATTTTAGGCGGAAACAAAATGACAATAAATCTTGTTTTCGATCAAGCTAGAAGTCCATGTTTACAAGTAAGAAGCAACCAGAAGCTCTCCTTTGATCACTGTCCAGCACGTTTGTTTCTCACTTCATTTAAAATGAAATGACGCTCTCAGTATCTATAAGCTAAAGCAACAATAAAGGAACATTGGTATGGTGTCCTACTGAAAGTAGTTGCATGTCTTATCAATACTCACAGGCAGGGTCCAGTACATTACCCTCCAGCCTCTTAATCATAATTTCGTCTATGCATTTTCGAAACCACAATCAACCACTGCAATACTGATAACAGTCGGTCTTTTTATAAGATTTTTATGCAAACTGTCTTTGACCATATTGTTTGATTATTTCCTTCAACTGTAGTACTCTTATGATCAGCATACCATGCCAGACACAACAACCTAGTAATGTGACTGTCAATGTTTCTACGTGTGTTTCGGTGGCTGACTCACCTTTGATAGGGGCAGGACGAGGAAAGCTCCACCACCACCCGACTCGGTGATAACAGCAAGAAATTTAGGGTTGGCGGCTGCGAACGGGCGGTCCCACGTCTGTTTGGTAGTTCTGATACAGTCGTAGCACTGGTCGCGTTTCATCGCCTTACCAAACACATGCCGGAACTTACTCTTTCTCATGAAAGCCATCTGAAAGCAGATAAAGAAAAACGTGTGTCACGTCTGCTGGGGGAAATGACACAGGGGCCGGGCAGCATCTCTTCCGCCGACTGTGTTAGACGGGTACTTGCGTCCATCACAATGGCTTAGTGACAACACTCGATAATAGATTGATACCTTTGTGGTTCTTTACATATGAATCCAACCCGGGACGAAGTGTCAAAGTTCTCTGAACGTGTGCTGTTTTCACGCCCTCTGCTGCCGCTTCCTTACTTACTCCGGAAGTATATTACTGCGCATGTACATATCTTCAAGTCGAACTGACTCGTAAAATACCCAAAAAAGGTAAATGATTCATTGATAAAAGATCGAATAAAACTACAGAGTATTCATTACCAATATGTATGTATCATCAGTATGCACAGTTTATATGCATAAAGCTTACTATCACGATGAACGCCATCAGCGTTGCCTAATCGATAAATAATGTACAAGTGGGCGAAGGGAAACAACTCGGATTGATTTTATCAGGCCTGTCTCGGTTCATTGAATGTTGAAAGTTTATTTTATAATTATAAACTCATATTACCTCATTTTTCAAGAAATGATAATTAAACAAAGTAAAAGATAATTTGTTGTGCCAGTTTCTTTTTTACCAGAGTACAGACCAGAAATCTTATGAGTATTTATGATACAAAATTGTGAAACCATAAAAATCAAAGAAACAGAAGTGGCGTAGGAAAACAATTTTCGGAGTGTATATTTGCTTACAGAAGGTCGGGCGTCCGGGGTGCGGAGTGCCGGACGAGGGGAGGGTATAGGAGGGGGAGTTAGCTGAAAAAACCCATTCTACTATATATATATATATATATATATATATATATATATATATATATAGGCCCTAGGAGCAACTTCTCCATAACAATATTTTATCAGATTAAAATTTTAAAGAAGATTTTTTTTTTTATTATTTCTTTCCTTTTTTATGATTTATACGGACGGGGACTTAGATAACAATTCCGTGGCATTACAAATGACTTCATGATTATTCAGCTTATAATGTAGAAATACAATTTTATACGTCTCTGGGCCAATGCAACACATGAACAAATCGTAAAAATTGGCGTGAAAATCTGACGTTGCATGATTTATGACGTCATAAATATGTTATATTAACGTTGGCTGAACTTTACCCAAGATAGACTGCCTGTATGAACTTCGAAATTGTACGCATGTTTACGTTCTTTCAAAAGCAGCACCCCATTTGCCATTTTGCTCGAAAAGTAACAAATGACTGCCTCTATCCTTTCGTTGTGTCTGCTCCGATTTAAAACCAAATAGCGGCCAAATAGCTATCTCAGTGTGTTTTGCGAGTCAATTATAATTGATAATCCTATCTATTCTCTGCTAAAACTGAACTCAGCACGATGAAGCTTTGTATACAGGTCATCATAGGATACCGTTGTGTCCGCTTAAAGTTTTTGAACATCAAGGAGAAAATACTACCATGACATTGAGGATTTCTTATGGATAGTGCATATTTACTTTGCCCCTTTTTGAAATGGATCAGCATTTTGTTGTAATGAATGAAATAGTGATTGTCAATATGACGGTGCTGTAAAAAGAACTTTTGTTAGATTTGGTTTCATGTTACTATACTTTTCTCATAGATTTTATGTGTTCAATCCATCTAGTACTTTTTTTCTGTGATATACTGTAATATTTTATGCCGGATATCGTGGTATGTTGTGGTTCGACTGTAAATAAGCTTGAGAAGAAATCCGCCGATATGTTTGCCCTTTTCTGATCAGTTTGGACGATTTCGTTTTTCTCTCCTTTTAACGCGTAATTCTATGATCCCGGTTTTAGTTTTAGTTCTGGAACTTGCGTGATTCTACAATTTCTTGGGTTTGCTCTTTGCTTCCTTCGCGGTATTTTTTTCTCAATATTCATTTAGCATTTTTTCACTAACGATTTTGCTTTGCTCCTGGTTTAATATATTCAACGTATTTCCCCTCTTCTCGTGTTTCGATGTATCTTTGTCAGGTTCGGTATTCTCGAACTATTGGGCTAACGGTTTGACTATCTTAACAGTGTCCGCAACTAGAGTATGCACGTTCAGTTTGGGACACATATCTGAACAAGATACTAACAAGATAGAGATGGTTCAGCGCAGGGCTGCCCGTTTTGTTACCAACAGACATGCCGTGACGTGACGTGCCTCGAACTCGACTCTGTTCCATTATATATCATGCCACAACACACAATGATAGAATTGGTACAGGTACAAGTGCCTATGATAATTATAACAACCTCGCATGTTCCTCCTCTACCGATTGTTGCTACATACATATTAATTAGGGTTCGTTACGTGACGGAATGATCGGTATTTTGACCTATACACAAGTTTTTCAGAGTAAAATAATAAACATTTTAAAACGATCTAGTAGTAGCTAATATAATGTCACAGGAAGATTGACGACTCGACGTCTTTTATAAATCTCCGCAGTAGACAGCTGTGGTGTAACGGCACCAGTTTTCTGGATGTATTCTAAAAATACTTCTTTGTATTAAAAATAAGTCTATATATACTCACATAGCACAGGGGCGTAGTGATAGTTTCGGATACAGCCAAACTGCTGTATTTATAAATTACGACGATCTGACGGATATACGAATATCTGATCATTTGCTATTTTCTGAACGATATAAATGTATAGAAGCATCTCAGGGGTAATTTTTGTCATTCCATTGCAGCTTTTACTATGTGGTAAAATAGTGTCTTTACAAGTCCCTGTGGTAGACTAGTTGGACCAACTTTCTCTGTTCTAAACACGGCACTGACGTCATCACGCAAGCTATAAACCGACAACAAATATACACACAATAATTGAATGGCGTAATTCCTCTACCTCATCCCTTAGACCAATGGCATTCCTGTTACCAATTTCATCCTAGCTACCATTTTATAGTATATACCTAGTTACCAGTTTTATAGTGTGTATCCCAGTGACCAGTTTGAAAGTGTGTATCCCAGTTACCAGTTTTAGTGTGTATCCCAGTTACCAGTTTAGTGTGTATCCCAGTTACCAGTTTTATAGTGTGTATCCCAGTTACCAGTTTATAGTGTGTATCCCAGTTACCAGTTTTATAGTGTGTATCCCAGTTACCAGTTTTATAGTGTGTATCCCAGTTACCAGTTTTATAGTGTGTATCCCAGTTACCAGTTTTATAGTGTGTATCCCAGTTACCAGTTTTATAGTGTGTATCCCAGTTACCAGTTTTATAGTGTGTATCCCAGTTACCAGTTTTATAGTGTGTATCCCAGTTACCAGTTTTATAGTGTGTATCCCAGTTACCAGTTTTATAGTGTGTATCCCAGTTACCAGTTTTATAGTGTGTATCCCAGTTACCAGTTTTATAGTGTGTATCCCAGTTACCAGTTTTATAGTGTGTATCCCAGTTACCAGTTTTATAGTGTGTATCCCAGTTACCAGTTTTATAGTGTGTATCCCAGTTACCAGTTTTATAGTGTGTATCCCAGTTACCAGTTTTATAGTGTGTATCCCAGTTACCAGTTTTATAGTGTGTATCCCAGTTACCAGTTTTATAGTGTGTATCCCAGTTACCAGTTTTATAGTGTGTATCCCAGTTACCAGTTTTATAGTGTGTATCCCAGTTACCAGTTTTATAGTGTGTATCCCAGTTACCAGTTTTATAGTGTGTATCCCAGTTACCAGTTTTATAGTGTGTATCCCAGTTACCAGTTTTATAGTGTGTATCCCAGTTACCAGTTTTATAGTGTGTATCCCAGTTACCAGTTTTATAGTGTGTATCCCAGTTACCAGTTTTATAGTGTGTATCCCAGTTACCAGTTTTATAGTGTGTATCCCAGTTACCAGTTTTATAGTGTGTATCCCAGTTACCAGTTTTATAGTGTGTATCCCAGTTACCAGTTTTATAGTGTGTATCCCAGTTACCAGTTTTATAGTGTGTATCCCAGTTACCAGTTTTATAGTGTGTATCCCAGTTACCAGTTTTATAGTGTGTATCCCAGTTACCAGTTTTATAGTGTGTATCCCAGTTACCAGTTTTATAGTGTGTATCCCAGTTACCAGTTTTATAGTGTGTATCCCAGTTACCAGTTTTATAGTGTGTATCCCAGTTACCAGTTTTATAGTGTGTATCCCAGTTACCAGTTTTATAGTGTGTATCCCAGTTACCAGTTTTATAGTGTGTATCCCAGTTACCAGTTTTATAGTGTGTATCCCAGTTACCAGTTTTATAGTGTGTATCCCAGTTACCAGTTTTATAGTGTGTATCCCAGTTACCAGTTTTATAGTGTGTATCCCAGTTACCAGTTTTATAGTGTGTATCCCAGTTACCAGTTTTATAGTGTGTATCCCAGTTACCAGTTTTATAGTGTGTATCCCAGTTACCAGTTTTATAGTGTGTATCCCAGTTACCAGTTTTATAGTGTGTATCCCAGTTACCAGTTTTATAGTGTGTATCCCAGTTACCAGTTTTATAGTGTGTATCCCAGTTACCAGTTTTATAGTGTGTATCCCAGTTACCAGTTTTATAGTGTGTATCCCAGTTACCAGTTTTATAGTGTGTATCCCAGTTACCAGTTTTATAGTGTGTATCCCAGTTACCAGTTTTATAGTGTGTATCCCAGTTACCAGTTTTATAGTGTGTATCCCAGTTACCAGTTTTATAGTGTGTATCCCAGTTACCAGTTTTATAGTGTGTATCCCAGTTACCAGTTTTATAGTGTGTATCCCAGTTACCAGTTTTATAGTGTGTATCCCAGTTACCAGTTTTATAGTGTGTATCCCAGTTACCAGTTTTATAGTGTGTATCCCAGTTACCAGTTTTATAGTGTGTGTCCCAGTTACTAGTTTTATAGTGTGTATCCCAGTTACCAGTTTTATAGTGTGTGTCCCAGTTACTAGTTTTATAGTGTGTATCCCAGTTACCAGTTTTATAGTGTGTGTCCCAGTTACTAGTTTTATAGTGTGTATCCCAGTTACCAGTTTTATAGTGTGTGTCCCAGTTACTAGTTTTATAGTGTGTATCCCAGTTACCAGTTTTATAGTGTGTGTCCCAGTTACTAGTTTTATAGTGTGTATCCCAGTTACCAGTTTTATAGTGTGTGTCCCAGTTACTAGTTTTATAGTGTGTATCCCAGTTACCAGTTTTATAGTGTGTGTCCCAGTTACTAGTTTTATAGTGTGTATCCCAGTTACCAGTTTTATAGTGTATCCCAGTTACCAGTTTTATAGTGTGTATCCCAGTTACCAGTTTTATAGTGTGTCCCAGTTACCAGTTTTATAGTGTGTATCCCAGTTACCAGTTTTATAACTAATGCCTTGCCATGTGTTTGGTTTTACCGATGTCATACTCATTACGGATCGCATTCATGCTACCGATGTCATTCTAGCAAGCGACGTCATTCATGTTTTTTCAAATTCCTTTTCTGTTACTGACGTCATAGTTTAACCGATGTTATTCCTGTTACCAAAATGACACCTATGTTACTTAAATGTCACTCCTGATGCAGACGCCATTATTGTTACCTTCTAGCTGGATACTATATTTAGAGGACACAGGCATTCCTGCCTCTAAATCCACGTCAAAATTATGTGAAATACATTGTTATAAACATAAAAATTGATCTATATTTTAGAGGCCAATACTTACTGGCGTAATTCCTGTTATTAATGTCATTCATACTTCTGTAAAATCTTTCATAAAAAAGTCGTTTCTGTTACCGCCATTTATTCTTCATAATCGACATCATTCCAGTTACTGACGTCATTCCTGTTACCTGTTACTGACATTATTCCTATTTTTTGACATCATTCCTGTTACTGACGTAATTTCTGTTACCGACATCGTTCCTCTTACTTGTTACTGACGCCATTCCTGTTTTATTGCTTGTTACTGACGCCATGCCTGTTATGTTACTTGTTACAGACGCCATTCCTGTTATGTTACTTGTTACTGACGCCATTCCTGTTTTGTAAATTGTTACTTACGTCATTCCTGTTACTTGTCACTGATGCCATTCCTGTTTATGTCTTGTAGTTAACATCATTCCTGTTTTATTACTTGTTACTGACGCCATTCTTGCATAAAAATGTCGTTTCTGTTACCGCCATTCATTCTTTATAATCGACATAATTCCTGTTGTTGACATCATTCCTGTTACTTGTTACTGACGCCATTCCTGTTATGTTACTTGTTACTGACGCCATTCCTGTTATTTTACTTGTTACTGACGCCATTCCTGTTTTATAACTTGTTACTGACGCCATTCCTGTTATGTTACTTGTTCCAGACGCCATTCCTGTTATGTTACTTGTTACAGACGCCATTCCTGTTATTTTACTTGTTACTGACGTCATTCCTGTTACTTGTTACTGACGCCATTCCTGTTTTGTAAATTGTTACTGACGTCATTCCTGTTACTTGTTACTGACGTCATTCCTGTTACTTGTTACTGACGTCATTCCTGTTATGTTACTTGTTCCAGACGCCATTCCTGTTATGCTACTTGTTACAGACGCCATTCCTGTTATGCTACTTGTTACTGACGTCATTCCTGTTTTATGACTTGTTACTGACGTCATTCCTGTTATGTTACTTGTTACTGACGTCATTCCTGTTACTTGTTACTGACACCATTCCTGTTATGTTACTTGCTACAGACGCCATTCCTGTTATGCAACTTGTTACTGACGTCATTCCTGTTTTATGACTTGTTACTGACGTCATTCCTGTTTTGTAAATTGTTACTGACGCCATGCCTGTTTTGTAAATTGTTACTGACGTCTTTCCTGTTATGTTACTTGTTACAGACGCCATTGCTGTTATGCTACTTGTTACAGACGCCATTCCTGTTATTGTACTTGTTACTGACGTCAGTCCTGTTATGTTACTTGTTACTGCCGTCCTTCCTGTTACTTGTTACAAACGCCATCCCTGTTTTGTAAATTGTTACTGACGCCATGCCTGTTTTGTAAATTGTTACTGACGTCTTTCCTGTTATGTTACTTGCTACAGCCGCCATTCCTGTTATGCAACCTGTTACTGACGTCATTCCTGTTACTTGTTACAAACGCCATTCCTGTTTTGTAAATTGTTACTGACGTCATTCCTGTTTATGTCTTCTAATTAACATCATTCCTGTTTTATAACATGTTACTGACGCCATTCTTGCATAAAAATGTCGTTTTTGTTACCGCCATTCATTCTTCATAATCGACATTATTCCTATTTTTGACATCATTCCTGTTACTGACGTCATTCCTGTTTTATAACTTGTTACTAACATCATTCCTGTTATGTTACTTGTTACTGACGTCATTCCTGTTACTTGTTACAAACGCCATTATTGTTTTATAACTTGTTACTTACATCTTTCTGGTTATTTTATTTGGTACTGACGCCATTCCTGTTTTATAACTTGTTACTAACATCATTTTTGCTATTTTACTTATTACTGACATCATTCCTGTTACCGACATAATTTTCGTTACTTACTATTTACGTCGTTCCTGTTACCGACGTCCTTCCTGTTACTTTTTACCGACATCATTTCTTTGCCTGACCTGAATCCTGCAACCTCAATGTCATTCCTGATACCTGACATGTACCTAAGACCTTTCCAGTTGCCAGTATCATACTGTACCAATGTCGAGATATGTACATTTCCTTTGTGTACCTTAGTTTTGATACTTCAGAACGTTTTTGTGTTTTGTGTTTTTATCCAACAGAACTAGAATGATTAAGTATCATATTGAATGGTGAAATTATCTTAAAGCAACAGCTATTCTTATAAAACAAGTATGAATTATTAAAATGTCACAATTATGATGTCAAGAAAGTGATTGTTTCACAAGCCTGATAATATAAGAACTTTCTGATTCATGGAAGTACAGCGCTACATACAAGTCACAAAAGGCAAAGCTTCCCATCCATGGATTCAGCTTTGTTATCTTTGATGAGCTATACTGTTCATGGGCTTTACTGCTTTTACAGATATAAACGAAAAGTAAACCTAATTTCGCTCTTTATTTAGTCCATGTGAACTAATATCTTAATCCCCGGCATGTTGTCTGAAAATCAAGAAATACATAAATCATAAAAAACTGAATTAAATGATTTATTCTTCCATACATCACTCATATCACAGACATATCATGCACAGGTTTGTATACATTAAAAAATTATGTTAACATTCAAAACAAAACATTTTGTATATATTAAACATTTAACAAAAATCACTGCCCATTGTGGGTGGCTATAAATACACCAATTGCAACCTCACTGGATAATATCGCTGGATACAATAAAATAACTTTGTAAGTAGTTACTAATTTAAAATATTTCTTTCTCTCTCAAGGATCCCTGTCCTACTGCAGTTTTTTTCATGAACATTTACCTCCCCTGAATTTCGCAGCCAGGACACTTCCATTGACCAGGTAGCTCCTGGTCTAGGCTTTAATTCTTTTTGTCACTCAAACAATTTGTTTGTTTCATTTTTTTTATTTTTTTTAAACTCTCGCAAGGTATGGTTTTCTTTTTAGGAATGATTTATCAGAGCTATAGTCATGCCGAAACCCCCCCCCAGTTTTTAATGCATAGTTACAATTTTTGGCAGTGGTACGGGGATCCTTAAAACCTCTGAAATATAAAAGCCATATCCATACTAGTTTAATGGTTTAAACTGAAATCCTTAATACAAAATAATGTAAATGGCTCCTCTGCTCGAATCTCATGATCGTTTTAATTATAGGTGGAGAACATGCCAAATATAAAATAAAAAATGCTTGTTTAATGTTGTTTATATTTCTGTTATATATAATAAACAAAATATCAAATCTTAGTCTTTAAAGATCTTTTCCAAATTTCTTATACTGCACTCTGCAGCTATGCCTCCATGGGTGCAACCATCTTTACATACATGTATGTAGAAATTGTAGGGACTTGTTCCAGCAATACCATATCCTGGATTTATCTACATGTAGAATCTGTTCAGTCGTGTTACACTTATAGTACTTTTTGCCCATAGAGTCCCTCTTCTCTGCTAATACATGCACGGTAAAACATGTGCTAGCTGTCCCCCTCTCCCCTGGATACATAATTATGTACCTGCCTCCACAATGTGTCCCTCTGCCCCATACTTTATACATGTATACCATGAAATGTTCGCTGCAGTTAAACTTTTGCCTTTTGCATCCTCTATATATAACAAGGACAAATTAATCATGACAGTGAATATCCATACACATTATACAACACGTAGTCATTACATGTGAAGGGCGAAATTAACACTGGGTGTATGTAGATTTAACCAGTGACAGGGAAAGGTTTCCTGGTATACAGTATCTCCCATGATCAGTCTGTATGTCCCATAGCCTGTTCTTCATGGTCTGTTCATCAGACCCCCCCCCCCCTCTCCTCCTACCAATAGTTCTGTTTTCCTTATGATATAACCCTTTCCCACATGATATGTTCTCTCTCTGTCTCACATGATCTGTCCCTTTTTCTCACAGCTTCGTGTTCCTTTTGCAAGTCTTGCCTCGGTATCATGAAACAATATATAGACTCCAGTCCAAATTTGCACAAAGTTAACCCCGACTTGTTCACATGTTCAACAACTTCTCCACTACTACAGTTCAGCACAAACAGGTGCTCCATATCCTGCCCCCCATTGTACATTAGGAGGCACGGTAGTCTAGTGGTAGGACGCCGCCGGGCTCGTGACCGAAGGGTTGCAGGTTTGAGTCACGGCACTGCACTGTGTTGTATCTTTGAGCAAGATACTTTACTCCACTTGTTCCAGTCTACTCAGCTGTAAATTAATATGTGGTTGGGCAGTGCTAGAATTGTTGAATGCAAGCTGTGAGCGCCGAAATGGCAGCTCCAGCTGTATGCTCCCCAGAGATTTGAGAAAGATATTGACTGGTTGCAAAGACCCCATAACCACAGATAATGATTTGTGAACAGCTTTGAGACGACTTATGAACTAGGTTGTGATAAAGCGGTATATAAGACACCACAAATAGTATTATTACATTGCCATATGTCTCGACACTAGTTGTCCTGGGAGATGATTCGCTCAGTCACTGCCTCGTCCTCTGGAAACTCACGGCGTTTTTCATTGTTCATGACGTAGTGTGTACCTGTAAAGCACTCAAAGTATTTGCCAACTTCTGTGTGAGGGATTGTTGACACTGTCTCTGGGATGTCAAGATTTTCTGTAAGAAAAGTTGAGTCATTATCAAACTGATCACACTTTTACCATTGCCTTATGAATCCACAATCTATCACACTAAGTTCAGCCTTTGAATTTTTCAGATTGTCCACAAAATATTCAAAGAGTTTTTACAATTTTTTATCTTTTTTTTTTGGAAAACCAAAAACAGGAATTCAAATAGAATGTTAAAAATAACTTAAATCAACACTCACTGTTTTTTCCGTTTTTTAAAATTTATCATTTTAAGCTTGGTTTACTTAAGTGATCTTGAAAATGGCCCAATTGAGTTCATTTAATGGAACTTAATCAATTGATAGACCATCAACCAAGCAAGCTATATGAAAGTTTTTATGATTCTAGGCCTCAGGCTTTTTTAGCAGTTGTTCATGTTTACGTACAAAATTTGGTTTAGCAGGTAAATGAGAATTTCCTCATTGACCTGAGATTAACACAAATGTATGGTTTATTTTGCCAGTACAATATATTTCTCTTTTATAAAAATCTTCTCGAACTCATTCACAGAAATTTGGTACATGTGTCAACCTTCACAGACTCATACACGTATAAACCCATTACATGTGTATGATTTATTTTCACAAATTCATAAACATGAACTTGGTAAAAATGCATGATATACCACACCACATGTACATCTGACATGTAAGTGACTGTCAGACCAGAGTAAGACACTAGTTTCATGTACATCTGACATGTAAGTGACTGTCACACCACATGTACATCTGACATGTAAGTGACTGTCACACCACATGTTAGCACTAGTTACATGTACATCTGGCATGTAAGTGACTGTCACACCATTGTTAGACACTAGTTACATGTACATCTGACATGTAAGTGACTGTCACACCAATGTTAGACACTAGTTGCATGTACATCTGACATGTAAGTGACTGTCACACCAATGTTAGACACTAGTTGCATGTACATCTGACATGTAAGTGACTGTCACACCAGCGTAAGACACTAGTTTCAATGTCCTTAGCACAGAAGTATGATTGAGCTTCACACACACACACACACACACAAACACACCTAAAAAGAGCATACATGTGTATGATTTATTTTCACAAATTCATAAACATGAACTTGGTAAAAATGCATGATATACCACACCACATGTACATCTGACATGTAAGTGACTGTCACACCAATGTTAGACACTAGTTGCATGTACATCTGACATGTAAGTGACTGTCACACCATTGTTAGACACTAGCTACATGTACATCTGACATGTAAGTGACTGTCACACCAGCGTAAGACACTAGTTTCAATGTCCTTAGCACAGAAGTATGATTTAGCTTCCCACACACACACACACACACAAACACACCTAAAAAGAGCATACATGTGTATGATTTATTTTCACAAATTCATAAACATGAACTTGGTAAAAATGCATGATATACCACACCACATGTACATCTGACATGTAAGTGACTGTCAGACCAGAGTAAGACACTAGTCTCATGTACATCTGACATGTAAGTGACTGTCACACCACATGTACATCTGACATGTAAGTGACTCTCACACCACATGTACATCTGACATGTAAGTGACTGTCACACCATTGTTAAACACTAGTTACATGTACATCTGGCATGTAAGTGACTGTCACACCATTGTTAGACACTAGTTACATGTACATCCGGCATGTAAGTGACTGTCACACCAGCGTAAGACACTAGTTTCAATGTCCTTAGCACAGAAGTATGATTTAGCTTCCCACACACACACACACACACAAACACACCTAAAAAGAGCATACATGTGTATGATTTATTTTCACAAATTCATAAACATGAACTTGGTAAAAATGCATGATATACCACACCACATGAACATCTGACATGTAAGTGACTGTCAGACCAGAGTAAGACACTAGTCTCATGTACATCTGACATGTAAGTGACTGTCACACCAATGTTAGACACTAGTTGCATGTACATCTGACATGTAAGTGACTGTCACACCAATGTTAGACACTAGTTGCATGTACATCTGACATGTAAGTGACTGTCACACCAATGTTAGACACTAGTTGCATGTACATCTGACATGTAAGTGACTGTCACACCACATGTACATCTGACATATAAGTGACTGTCACACCACATGTTAGCACTAGTTACATGCACATCTGGCATGTAAGTGACTGTCACACCATTGTTAGACACTTGTTACATGTACATCTGGCATGTAAGTGACTGTCACACCAGCGTAAGACACTAGTTTCAATGTCCTTAGCACAGAAGTATGATTGAGCTTCACACACACACACACACACACAAACACACCTAAAAAGAGCATAGGTTACTGATATTATCATTTTTTATTCATATCAATAGAGTAAAACTATATTAGACTGTTCTGAAACAATAGGCTCAGAGGGCCTGTATCGCTCACCTGTTGCTTTTGTTACATGAAACTTACATATAGGTAACTTCAGACCAAATTAGGTAACTAGAACACAAGACATTTTAACATCTCTTAAACCCTTCTTAAGATATTGTGGTATGAAATTTCAAATTTTAATTTAAAAGCTTTTAACCCATGTTGACCTTTTACTCGGTTAGCACTTAAAGTTGACATTTGACCTCATTACTGTAATAGAGAAAAATATGCGCACTGCTGGTCTTCATAACATATCCAAGTATCATGATTCTAGACTAGATGTTTCTTAGGATATCGTTGTTTGAAGTTTTTAACATATTTGACCCCTGTGAACTTGAAAGTAGGTCAAAGTCATTTTATTGAGGAAACTTTATAACACTCCATTCCAGGTACCTACTGGTCAAATTGCATGACCCTTGGCTTTATGGAACCTGAGAAGAAGATTGCTAAAGCTTTTAACCAATGTTGACATTTGACCCCTGACTAGCACTTTAAGTTGACCTTTGATCTCATTACTGTAATAAAGAAAAAGATTCGCAATGCTGATCTACATAACATACTCAAGTATCATGACTCTAGTCGAAATGATTCTTAGGTTGTTGTTGTTTTAAGTTTTTAACATATTTGACCCCTGTGACCTTGAAGGAAGGTCAAGGTCATTTTAATGAGGAAACATTATAGCCGAGTACCTACTGGCCAAACATCATGACCCTGGGCCTTATGAAACTTGAAAAGAAGATTGTTGAAACCTTTAACCCTTGTTGACATTTGACCCCTGACTAGCACTTTAAGTTGACCTTTGACCTCATTACTGTTATTAAGGAAAATATTCACAATGCTGGTCTACATAACATATCCATAACTTTACAACTCACCTTGAGCAGCATATCTGCTGGAGCCATCTTCCACTAGGACATTGTAAAAAGGCTGTTGGTGTTTGTTGGGTAGTGTGTGTACCCCCATCTGATTGATCCACTCCTTACTAGCCTCACACTTATGGTCCCAGCCATATATCACACACATGTAGTTATACCTACAACCATACACACATATATAGATGTGTATCTTCAACCACACAGTACATGTGTGATGTACATGTATATACAAATGTACTAACATCACAGATCTGCCCAGTGGTTTTCAACCCAATGCAATACAAAGTTCTGTACTTCACACATTCATTAACAAAGAGGTTGGTACAGGCAATAAGTCAGAATTATCTGGGTGAATATATACATACTGTATGCAGGATGTCAGTCAGGATTATATGTTAGTGAATATCAGCATTAGCAGTCAGTCAGAATTATAGGAAGGTGTGAATATAGGCAGTTAGGAGTATATGGTAGGTGAATTTGAATACAGTGAGAATCCTATATATGTTTGTGAATATAGGCAGTCAGTCAAAATGATAGGAAGGTGAAGGTAAGCAGTCAGCCAGAAGCATATGGTGGTTGATATTAAAATTAATGTAGTCAGTGAGAATTATAAGGGAGTGAAACCTGCCCAGAGTAAACTGTGATTGTATTGGAAACCTACCTCCCCAGAGTTTACTGTGATTGTATAGGAAACCTACCTCCCCCGGGTTTACTGAGATTGTATAGGAAACCTACCTCCCCAGAGTGTACTGTGATTGTATAGGAAACCTACCTCCCCAGAGTTTACTGTGATTGTATAGGAAACCTATCTCCCCAGAGTTTACTGTGATTGTATAGGACACCTACCTCCCCAGAGTTTACTGTGATTGTATAGGACACCTACCTCCCCAGAGTTTACTGTGATTGTATAGGAAACCTACCTCCCCAGAGTTTACTGTGATTGTATAGGAAACCTACCTCCCCAGAGTTTACTGTGATTGTATAGGAAACCTACCTCCCCAGAGTTTACTGTGATTGTATAGGAAACCTACCTCCCCAGAGTTTACTGTGATTGTATAGGAAACCTACCTCCCCAGAGTTTACTGTGATTGTATAGGAAACCTACCTCCCCAGAGTTTACTGTGATTGTATAGGAAACCTACCTCCCCAGAGTTTACTGTGATTGTATAGGAAACCTACCTCCCCAGAGTTTACTGTGATTGTATAGGAAACCTACCTCCCCAGAGTTTACTGTGATTGTATAGGAAACCTACCTCCCCAGAGTTTACTGTGATTGTATAGGAAACCTACCTCCCCAGAGTTTACTGTGATTGTATAGGAAACCTACCTCCCCAGAGTTTACTGTGATTGTATAGGAAACCTACCTCCCCAGAGTTTACTGTGATTGTATAGGAAACCTACCTCCCCAGAGTTTACTGTGATTGTATAGGAAACCTACCTCCCCAGAGTTTACTGTGATTGTATAGGAAACCTACCTCCCCAGAGTTTACTGTGATTGTATAGGAAACCTACCTCCCCAGAGTTTACTGTGATTGTATAGGAAACCTACCTCCCCAGAGTTTACTGTGATTGTATAGGAAACCTATCTCCCCAGAGTTTACTGTGATTGTATAGGAAACCTACCTCCCCAGAGTTTACTGTGATTGTATAGGAAACCTACCTCCCCAGAGTTTACTGTGATTGTATAGGAAACCTACCTCCCCAGAGTTTACTGTGATTGTATAGGAAACCTACCTCCCCAGAGTTTACTGTGATTGTATAGGAAACCTACCTCCCCAGAGTTTACTGTGATTGTATAGGAAACCTACCTCCCCAGAGTTTACTGTGATTGTATAGGAAACCTACCTCCCCAGAGTTTACTGTGATTGTATAGGAAACCTACCTCCCCAGAGTGTACTGTGATTGTATAGGAAACCTACCTCCCCAGAGTTTACTGTGATTGTATAGGAAACCTACCTCCCCAGAGTTTACTGTGATTGTATAGGAAACCTACCTCCCCAGAGTTTACTGTGATTGTATAGGAAACCTACCTCCCCAGAGTTTACTGTGATTGTATAGGAAACCTACCTCCCCAGAGTTTACTGTGATTGTATAGGAAACCTACCTCCCCAGAGTTTACTGTGATTGTATAGGAAACCTACCTCCCCAGAGTTTACTGTGATTGTATAGGAAACCTACCTCCCCAGAGTTTACTGTGATTGTATAGGAAACCTACCTCCCCAGAGTTTACTGTGATTGTATAGGAAACCTACCTCCCCAGAGTTTACTGTGATTGTATAGGAAACCTACCTCCCCAGAGTTTACTGTGATTGTATAGGAAACCTACCTCCCCAGAGTTTACTGTGATTGTATAGGAAACCTACCTCCCCAGAGTTTACTGTGATTGTATAGGAAACCTACCTCCCCAGAGTTTACTGTGATTGTATAGGAAACCTACCTCCCCAGAGTTTACTGTGATTGTATAGGAAACCTACCTCCCCAGAGTTTACTGTGATTGTATAGGAAACCTACCTCCCCAGAGTTTACTGTGATTGTATAGGACACCTACCTCCCCAGAGTGTACTGTGATTGTATAGGAAACCTACCTCCCCAGAGTTTACTGTGATTGTATGGAAACCTACCTCCCCAGAGTTTACTGTGATTGTATAGGAAACCAACCTCCCCAGAGTTTACTGTGATTTTATAGGAAACCTACCTCCCCAGAGTTTACTGTGATTGTATAGGAAACCTACCTCCCCAGAGTTTACTGTGATTGTATAGGACACCTACCTCCCCCGAGTTTACTGTGATTGTATAGGAAACCTACCTCCCCCGAGTTTACTGTGATTGTATAGGAAACCTTTCAATCAGCTTTACCTTTTGTGACACATCACCAGGCCTACTGAGAACAGCACTTCTTTGTTGGTTTCATCTGATCTCATCTTTGGAATGATCTGACAAAAATAACTTAGTGTATTAAGTAAGTTCAAACAAATCAATGACTTTATCACACTTATCTACAGATATTTATTACAAGCCAGCTGGTAAATCCTATTTCAGTGATACAAACATTTTTCAGGCCATCCAATTACAAGGTCTGTATTTCACATTGTGATAATACAAAAAGTATTACCCCAGTAACCAGAACTCCAAACGAATGGAGCTTGTCAGTTGTTATTCGCTGATCAAACCATGGTTTACCAAGACATGGGCTCCAGACATTTTAGAGCCATTTTGCACAATTCTAACACAACATGCCCTCAATGTTGTTTTGTTTGTTATCAATATGCAGTTCATTGAGTATTAATATGGGGTTACGATAGGTAATATATTGCATACAATATCAAATGCATACAGAGAACAAATGTAGGTACATGTATGTCATAAAAGCAATATTTCACACATATTTGCCTTTACCTGATGTCTCTGATTACGCTTGTACATTGTGTGAATGGATAGGTTTCACTTGGTTTAAAGCTCCTGTGAAATATAACCATATACATGCAATGCACTCGTGCAACCTGACTTGTCAGATGAACTTGTGTGGTATTGCCTATGTTCAGTCATGTACTTTAAGTATGCATCACTTGTAATTCTAAATATATATCTCATATTTCTCTTTAAAAAAAAAAAGATACATATATCTGTATAATATAATGTATCTCGTTTCTGGTTTGGTTTGTTTGTGTTTACATCCTATCAACAGCTATAGTCATTTAAGGACGGGTCAGATTTTGCAGGTGAAGGAAAACCAGAGTGCCCAGAGAAAAATTACCAACAGTATCTGATGATCACTGACCCACATAAGCTTTGAAACCATGACCAAGTGGTGCAGGGCTAGTGACTGCACACAGACAGTCTGACACCTCAACCACTCGGCAAGCGCAACTCAGTGTTGGGGGACTAGTGATCTTAGATGGTCAGACACCTTAACCACTTGGCCACTGCAATCCAGTGTTGGAGGACTAGTGATCATGGATGGTCAGACACCTTAACCACTTGGCAAGTGCAACTCAGTGTTGGAGGACTAGTGATCATAGATGGTCAGACACCTAATTAACCACTTGGCCACTGCGACCCAGTGTTGGAGGACTAGTGATCTTAGATGGTCAGACACCTAATTAACCACTTGGTCACTGCAATCCAGTGTTGGGGGACTAGTGATCATAGATGGTCAGACACCTTAACCACTCGGGCACTGCAATCCAGTGTGGAGGGCTAGTGATCTTAGATGGTCAGACACCTTAACCACTCGGGCACTGCAATCCAGGGTTGAGGGCTAGTGATCTTAGATGGTCAGACACCTTAACCCCTTGGCCACTGCAATCCAGTGTTGGAGGACTAGGGATCTCAGATGGTGAGACACCTAATTAACCACTTGGCCAGTGCAATCCAGTGTTGGAGGACTAGTGATCTTAGATGGTCAGACACCTTAACCACTCGGGCACTGCGACCCAGTGTTGGAGGCCTAGTGATCATAGATGGTCAGACACCTTAACCACTCGGGCACTGCGACCCAGTGTTGGAGGCCTAGTGATCATAGATGGTCAGACACCTTAACCACTCGGGCACTGCGACCCAGTGTTGGAGGCCTAGTGATCATAGATGGTCAGACACCTTAACCACTTGGCCACACTAGTGATCTTAGATGGTCAGACACCTAATTACCCACTTGGTCACTGCAATCCAGTGTTGGGGGACTAGTGATCTTAGATGGTCAGACACCTTAACCACTCGGGCACTGCGACCCAGTGTTGGAGGCCTAGTGATCATAGATGGTCAGACACCTTAACCACTCGGGCACTGCAATCCAGTGTTGAGGGCTAGTGATCTTAGATGGTCAGACACCTTAACCACTTGGCCACTGCAATCCAGTGTTGGGGGACTAGTGATCATAGATGGTCAGACACCTTAACCACTTGGCCACTGTAATCCAGTGTCGGGGGACTAGTGATCATAGATGGTCAGACACCTTAACCACTCGGCCACTGCAATCCAGTGTTGGTGGACTAGTGATCTTAGATGGTCAGACACCTTAACCACTTGGCCACTGTAATCCAGTGTCGGGGGACTAGTGATCATAGATGGTCAGACACCTTAACCACTTGGCCACTGCAATCCAGTGTTGGGGGACTAGTGATCATAGATGGTCAGACACCTTAACCACTTGGCCACTGCAATCCAGTGTTGGGGGACTAGTGATCATAGATGGTCAGACACCTTAACCACTTGGCCACTGCAATCCAGTGTTGGGGGACTAGTGATCATAGATGGTCAGACACCTTAACCACTTGGCCACTGCAATCCAGTGTTGGGGGACTAGTGATCATAGATGGTCAGACACCTTAACCACTTGGCCACTGCAATCCAGTGTTGGGGGACTAGTGATCATAGATGGTCAGACACCTTAACCACTTGGCCACTGCAATCCAGTGTTGGGGGACTAGTGATCATAGATGGTCAGACACCTTAACCACTTGGCCACTGCAATCCAGTGTTGGGGGACTAGTGATCATAGATGGTCAGACACCTTAACCACTTGGCCACTGCAATCCAGTGTTGGGGGACTAGTGATCATAGATGGTCAGACACCTTAACCACTTGGCCACTGCAATCCAGTGTTGGGGGACTAGTGATCATAGATGGTCAGACACCTTAACCACTTGGCCACTGCAATCCAGTGTTGGGGGACTAGTGATCATAGATGGTCAGACACCTTAACCACTTGGCCACTGCAATCCAGTGTTGGGGGACTAGTGATCATAGATGGTCAGACACCTTAACCACTTGGCCACTGCAATCCAGTGTTGGGGGACTAGTGATCATAGATGGTCAGACACCTTAACCACTTGGCCACTGCAATCCAGTGTTGGGGGACTAGTGATCATAGATGGTCAGACACCTTAACCACTTGGCCACTGCAATCCAGTGTTGGGGGACTAGTGATCATAGATGGTCAGACACCTTAACCACTTGGCCACTGCAATCCAGTGTTGGGGGACTAGTGATCATAGATGGTCAGACACCTTAACCACTTGGCCACTGCAATCCAGTGTTGGGGGACTAGTGATCATAGATGGTCAGACACCTTAACCACTTGGCCACTGCAATCCAGTGTTGGGGGACTAGTGATCATAGATGGTCAGACACCTTAACCACTTGGCCACTGCAATCCAGTGTTGGGGGACTAGTGATCATAGATGGTCAGACACCTTAACCACTTGGCCACTGCAATCCAGTGTTGGGGGACTAGTGATCATAGATGGTCAGACACCTTAACCACTTGGCCACTGCAATCCAGTGTTGGGGGACTAGTGATCATAGATGGTCAGACACCTTAACCACTTGGCCACTGCAATCCAGTGTTGGGGGACTAGTGATCATAGATGGTCAGACACCTTAACCACTTGGCCACTGCAATCCAGTGTTGGGGGACTAGTGATCATAGATGGTCAGACACCTTAACCACTTGGCCACTGCAATCCAGTGTTGGGGGACTAGTGATCATAGATGGTCAGACACCTTAACCACTTGGCCACTGCAATCCAGTGTTGGGGGACTAGTGATCATAGATGGTCAGACACCTTAACCACTTGGCCACTGCAATCCAGTGTTGGGGGACTAGTGATCATAGATGGTCAGACACCTTAACCACTTGGCCACTGCAATCCAGTGTTGGGGGACTAGTGATCATAGATGGTCAGACACCTTAACCACTTGGCCACTGCAATCCAGTGTTGGGGGACTAGTGATCATAGATGGTCAGACACCTTAACCACTTGGCCACTGCAATCCAGTGTTGGGGGACTAGTGATCATAGATGGTCAGACACCTTAACCACTTGGCCACTGCAATCCAGTGTTGGGGGACTAGTGATCATAGATGGTCAGACACCTTAACCACTTGGCCACTGCAATCCAGTGTTGGGGGACTAGTGATCATAGATGGTCAGACACCTTAACCACTTGGCCACTGCAATCCAGTGTTGGGGGACTAGTGATCATAGATGGTCAGACACCTTAACCACTTGGCCACTGCAATCCAGTGTTGGGGGACTAGTGATCATAGATGGTCAGACACCTTAACCACTTGGCCACTGCAATCCAGTGTTGGGGGACTAGTGATCATAGATGGTCAGACACCTTAACCACTTGGCCACTGCAATCCAGTGTTGGGGGACTAGTGATCATAGATGGTCAGACACCTTAACCACTCGGCCACTGCAATCCAGTGTTGGAGGACTAGTGATCTTAGATGGTCAGACACCTTAACCACTCAGCCATCGCGATCCAGTGGTAATAGGCTAGTGTTGGTAGATGGTCAGACACCTTAACCAGTCGGCTACCGCGACCCAGTGGTGAAAGGCTAGTGATTGTAGATGGTCAGACACCTTAACCACTCAGCCACTAGTACTGTGGCCGGTTGGTGAAAGGCTAGTGATTGTAGATGGTCAGACACCTTAACCACTCAGCCACCGTGGCCCATTGGTGAAAGGCTAGTGATGGTAGATGGTCAGACACCTTAACCACTCAGCCACTAGTACTGTGGCCGGTTGGTGAAAGGCTAGTGATGGTAGATGGTCAGAAGCCTTAACCACTCAGCCACCGTATGTATCGTGATATTGATTGTTGTATGACTACGATTATATGTATTTCTGTATGCATCATGATACAAATCTCTTCTGTATCTCTCTGTGTATCCCTGAATGTATCTTTATTTAGTGAGTATATTTAGAGTGTTGTATGCATTACTGAAGTATTTTAAGAGTTATGTGCATATCACTAAGTATACTTATTGATCTGTATGAGTTACAGAACTATACATAGAGACCTCATACCTCCTTGTTTTTCTTCTCTTTGTACGTCTGTTCCTGTTCCTCTACTGTATTTCTCAGGTAATTTATCAGTGGAGCATGGGACACGTCCAATTCTGCTATCCTCTCCAGCATATGGGATGTCTGGTCAAAAGTCAGCACAAAGAATGATGTCATAAGAAAACTGATATTTTGAAATAATTAATTATCATATCACATCATTAGTGTTTGCCTGTCATTGTAATAACAGTTTCACATGATTTTATTCTTACATGACATTAATACAAGTAATTAATTAAACTCTATTTATTTTACAACAATTGGGAAACAAGTTCTACCACTCATGTGGTCGTGCAGGTGACCCCATACCCATACGTGTGATTGAGGAACCAAACCCTGTTCATCTTGAGGAAAGGTTTAAAATATGTAACAGTTATTGCAATGTCACATGTAATAATATTATGAAATCATGAATTTGATTTGCAAGGTAAAACAAGGCAGCATTCTTCTGAGGTTTTTGAAATTTTATATCTGACAAAATATGTCTATACGGTTAGAATTATTTTCGACCGGAATTGATTTTTTTTTTTATGTAATTCATAGTTTTGGTTAAAGTGTTGTTTGCCGAGGAAGCTTCCTGCTTAATCTTATTGAAATTGGATACTTTAATAATTGAGGAGATCTCACCCAGCTTAGGTTGATACCCAGGTGAAGGTTGACACGGACACTCAGTAGTAACATATCTACATCATTTGGAGACAGGATAAGGGCAAGATCAAGTGCATTCCTCAGACTAAGTAAACCATTCCCAACATTGCTCTGCTGGCGGCCAATACCAATCAGGTTACGACACATCCTCTTGTACACCTACAACATATATATACATAGATACATATCAGCACACTCAGTAGTAACATATCTACATCATGTGGAGACAGGATAAGGGCAAGATCAAGTGCATTCCTCAGACTAAGTAAACCATTCCCAACATTGCTCTGCTGGCGGCCAATACCAATCAGGTTACGACACATCCTCTTGTACACCTACAACATATATATACGTAGATACATATCATATATTATAGAAAAACCATGTAGAGCAAAAAGTAAATCTCCATTTTGTATATAATATACAAAACGAAAATTTACTCTTTGCTCTACAGGGTTTTTCTATTGGGCAAATTCTCACCTTTACAAAGTCAATTCCATTGGAAAAAAGTTTTTTTTGTTTTCCCTATAGGGTAACTTTTGAGATAAATCTTACCTTTACAGGGTCTATTCCTGAGAACACTTCTGTGGTAAGGAACACATTTTCTGGTAATCCAAAGGCACTAGGTAACTCTTCCTGAGTATAGAATTTCCCCTGGTGGAAGGCATCTATATATGTGAACTGCTGATTTGGTGAGGCCCTGCAATTTAAAAATGTGTTGTTTTTCTCACTTGTGCCTGGAGGTAACCTTGGGTTACATTTCAAATATACAAGTTTAAAAGCATAAACTGGGTCTATGCTACTTTATGTGAGCTAAAACTTGTATGTATAGTTACATTTGTATAGTGACCTTATTTTTAACCCCAGAAGCTTGAAACGTGAACGTGCACAAGATATGATGTTTGTTTTATGACAATCAATAAGTAATACAGTGCGAAGGCATTGTCAAGGATGTTCGACAGTGTGTATTTACAACTGACAGATCACTCTAGACCCTTCATGACTTGTTGTGAAATTATAATATTCATCCACAATAGTTATGAGTGTAAGTGATCCTACTGTTACGTGGCTTACATTGGGTGCTCCTTCCATTTGATTAACAGATGTTGGGGGAAGTTAATCAGTTGACATGTGACACCCAGTCTCCTAGCAACTGCAGCATACACAATGGCTAGCGTGATGGGGATACCGAGGCCTCTCTCCAACACCTGTATATAACACATACCTACAGTTACAGTGGTGTTTTCTGGTACATAACAGACATATGAGGGGCACATTATCCCAGTCAGATGTCACAAGATTTACATTAAACAGTGACTTTCCAAGTCAAATGTGATAAGACACTAGTTCTGTGTCTAACAGAAATACAATCTCAACTAAAGAACAATGCTTGATACAGGCTCAGCTTAGAATATAGGTAACTCAATGATAAACTGATGTACATGTATATTAATGTTTTATAACCACTTTACTCGCCCAACGCTAACACTAACCTAGCCACCAGATATAAACTACACTGACTCACAGTCTGTTTAAATATCTTAAGTTTCTAGTACTATTTTCCCCAGCTACTGTGTTATTCTCAGATCATATAAATTTTCCATCATACTGCAATTAGTAATTTGAGAAAGAAAGACAGGTCACCTTATGGATATAGGAATTGAGCTCATCGTAGTAGTTGTTTTCGTCGCCCCGTAATTTGTGATCGTGGAACAGAACACTGTTTAAGGTCTCCAACAATGTCCGCTCTTGTTCCGAGCTCCATTCTCCCGTTGGCTTATCTAAACACGGCAATCAATCTTTAACTGAATCAACTTACTTTTTCAGAATGATCAAAATAATGGTTCAAGAAAAAAACCATAGCAATGATCCTGCTGTTATTTTTGTTTCAGTAGAACAGTTTACTATACCAGTATATTACTTTCAGCTGCTTTTATAGAAACCTCCAAAGAATTTAGGATTTTGGTTCTGAATATTCAGACATTATCACCGCAGTAAATTCATGCATAATACGAAAGATCAATACTCAGAAGTTGATTAAATTATAAAATTATTATAACTCGATTGTGTCGCACTGGTTCAAATTTAACCATACTACATGTATCAGTGTGACCTCAATTAAATCATCTAGGTTTGACTTTATCTGAATTTGTAAGTAAAGGCTTAATAAATTCAAACTAAAATATGCATCAACGTATAGGTCATACTAAATATTAAATATCAATTCTCTGAATGAAAATAGATTTGAAAAGATAAATAGCATGAAAGACCTACAAGATAACCAAGAAAAGATACATAGATATTAAAATATATATAGGGCCCCTGAAGGTCCTAGTCGACCAAACAATTTGAAATTCAAAGTACATGTACTAATTCTAATGATGATTCATATTGAATTTAGTCCCATGAGAAATAATAGCACTTTATGCTCGGCAATTTAAAATACTGTACCATCTGTGAAGTTGCTGGCTATACTTTGAGGACACTTGGCAATGACTTGAGTAGCCATTTGGTCAAGGGAGTCATACACATCGTTTTCAATGATGTTTTCTGTTGGCTGGCACCATTGTGACAAGAGGATGGCACCTGTTAAATACAAACAAATATATTAGAATGGATATCATGCTGTTTGGTTCATCCCTATTAAAACTCTTCTTTTTTCAAAGCGTCTCTTCTCGACTTGTTTAATGCAAGTTTAGATGGCATAGCTATATATAGGCTGATACATGAGTGAGGATGATACTATGGTTACCTCTGATAAGAGTCAGATATTGTTTTTGATCTGATGTTGGGGACCTAAATCTGCAATGCTGAGACCAGCAATGCAAACTTTTTGTCCCGAGGTTGGATATCTATATAGTCCCAGATAACAAGGTGACTGGTCTTCAGGACTATCTAGTGTGATGATGAAGATGACGATGATGATGACGATAGTTACCTGTTTCCAGCCACTGATTACAAGGCTGCTGGTCCTCAAGGTGGGCCTTCCATTTTTTCTGCAGGTAATGGTGTTGAATATTTCTTAAAACTTTGGCTGCATAAAACTTCTTTGTTAGGTTGCATCGACTGCGAAAACAAACATGATACACAGTTTACTGTAAACAGCAATCAATTGATATAAATTTGTATACATTTTACAAAACATAGAGAAGACTGACTAACTAGCATACTGTGGAAAGCTGTTTCATTTATTATACAATTTAATTAATGTTGTTCATGGGAAGTCAGCTTTTTAGGCAAGACAGGGACATATGATAAAGTACAGTATAATGTTTCAAAAAACAGAATCGAAATACTGAAATGTTTTTGATTTCTTTATTTTGTAATATTGACAATAATTTGGTTCCAGATTGTATTGAAAGGTGTCAAATGAAATGTGAATCATATACATTTGGTATTGGAATTTTGACATGATATCAAAAAAAAAATCATAGTTCTGAATCAGCATACCTGTAGCCTTAAAATCTGCTTATTGGTTGATAGTTGGACTATGTGTTTTATTCTGATGCAGTTATTTCCATTCTTACTTTGGTGATTTTAAATCAGGTTTACATATAAAAAAAAATACGGAAACTTTCACACAAAAAACACAGGTTTTCTTAGCTTTTATGATGTTGGTCCAAACTCTAACTGTTGAAACAATCAATATAGGTTAAAACTTACACAACGCCTTGTGCTTCATATTTTAAAAACCTACCTTTGTTGGTCATGAAAAATTTCCATTAATGAGTTCAGAACGATTTCTCCAGCATTGCACTCATCTAAAAGCTGTATAAAACTTTCAAAGCCTTCCTCTGAGACCTCTTCACAGCTATAGTATGTAGGGGACAAACTCTCCACCAAACTTCCCACTTTTTGTCCAATCACATAACATTTTCGGAATTCAACCGACCAATCATGCAACTGTGACCTACTGTAGCGTTGTACAAGTCCGGGCCACCTGTCCATGTATAGACATACAGGTATTAAACATAATTCTAGTGGACCTCATCAATATGTTTCTTTTAATTAGTTTGAAAATGTTTCTTGAATATATATTTCTTTCATTAATTTGTAATGGTTCTTGCATATTATTATATGTATTATAATGTTAAATTGAAAGTTATAATTCATGCCTGTTATTATTTGGTTAATTTGGAAAGTTTCATATGATTTTGTTAATCTTTGTATATAGAACTGTCTAGGGGCAGAAAGGAGTATGAGAAAAGTGTGTTCAAAGTTTCTATATCAAACCCAGATTTCACGTGTGTGATGTCACAGATAGGACAAAAATAACAAAACACATGATGTCATAAAATGGAAATTCTGATGCCACGATGCAAAACTACTGATGTGATAAAATTATAAAACCGAACACACCATAATGTAAGCCAATATATGTCAGAAAGGGTTTGGTTGATTTGGAAAAATGGCAAGGCATGCCACTGGTTTTACTATGTGAAATGGCTTTTGAATGACCCTTGAATGGCTTTTCCCTATCGTATCATATCAATGGCACCAGTTTGTATCGGTAGGGTGTTGTGAATAGAATGTGTGCGTTAACTGGGGATTGACCCGCGATTCCGGCCTTTTTAGCTGGACACTCTACTCCAGAGCTAAAGGGAATTTCCCTCTAGCCAAAGCTGGTAAAGGGACTTTGACACTACTTTGTACATGTAAATTGTATGTACATAGGTACAAATTCAATGTGTACCCTTCACCATAATATATATATGGTATAAGATGATTCCTGTAGGAACTCTATCTAAATCAGAGATTTATAACGATAGAAACTCTATCGTTATAAATCTCTGATTTAGATGTGAGAGTTCCTACAGGAAATAGGTATAAGACAGATCTGCTATCAAATCAAATCTTTTCATATTTTACATTGCCAGAGCTGTTTAAGGATAAGGATACTAGACCAATCGAGTAAGTATTTGTTTTCCTTCTTTGTCTAACAAAAAGAAAACTCTCAAAATAGTAGAAGCGAAAAAGGACAAAGAGAAAATGTAACAACCAGACCGTGGTGCGAACCCCGGAACCCTCCGAAATGTAGTAGGATGCTCTACCAATAGAGCTACACATGGTCACTGACGATCAACCCAATCCAGTTTTCGCTACACTAGTACTCCTCCCTCTCTTATCTAAGCCCTGCCCCAAAGACACAACTATTCACAACCCAAGTTATGGTATCCCTTTGCTAAGCGTTACTATTCCCAATGATTGAAACAAAGGTTGGCAAATTCGCCAATTTTGTAACAGGAGAAAGAGAAAACGTAACGACCAGACCAGGGTTCGAACCGTGACCCTCCGAACTCTAGACAGACGCTCTACTGATTGAGCTACCTGGTCGCCGACGATCGACCCAGTCCAGTCCCGCTCCAGGCTAACAGAAGTTTGAACCTATTTGTCAACTCTCGATATTCAGCTGTTCAGAGGCCATTCGCAGGTTGGGCACAACGGCGCATATGGGTAATAGTCCTGCATTTGGGTAACATCTTTGTATGTTATGGTTGAATGCACTTCGAATCTACTTTCACTATCCTATATAAAAAATCAAAATTTTGTACTTCAATATCTTTATCAAAAATCGCTTTTTGTATGGTTATTATAAACAACTTTTGGTTGAACGTTTTTTCGTGTTTTGACATTTTCGTGATTTTAGATGTCCCGACTTTTCTAAGGCTTCAAAGGTCGTGAAATACTTTCAAAACCGAAAACTGTTCCACCAAAAGTTGTTTGTAATGACTAATAGATATGGCGATTTTCAATAACGTAAGTGAAGCACAAAATTTTGATTTTTTATATAGGATAGTGAAAGTAGATTCGAAGTGCATTCAGCCATAACATACAAAGATGTTACCCAAATGCAGGATTATTACCCATATGCGCCGTTGTGCCCAACCTGATTCGTGCGGTCTAGTATATTTTGAATCACGCTTCGATCTTTGCATGACAAACGCTCTGTGTAACTTCAGAAGGCCTAGTAGGAGGTTGGGGGCTTTTCAGTAAGGCCAGTTAAACTTCTATGACGTCTTATCACGGAACTAGATTAGAGGGATGCTATATATATCCAACTCCGTGGTTCTTATGCCTGATTTTTACCTCTGTTGCATTTTCTGCCTCCACAGTTCCTTACTTTGACAGACATTATTTATGTTTGTGCATGTTTGTGAAATGCTGCAAATATCTTTAACTGTCAAAATATTATTCTGCAAAATTAAATCTATTATTTCATGAGGAAGATCAAGAAAATTAATCTCAAAGTCGACGTTCAGTGAGGACTCTCCGCCTGTGTCGGCCATCTTTGTTGTTTACGTGGGGACCTCTCCGTGTTTACATTTGAAGTGATAAAAATAAAAAAATAAATATTTTGTAAAATATGTTGACAAAATGTATTGTTTTTCATCATGACTTTAATCTAAAAATTCAAATATTTTAGTCTTTTATCACGTTTTATTAACTAACATTCACTTAGAATGGGAGCATTTCATATAAAAGCAAGAAGCCACTACATATAGAGTTGTCGTTCGTTACCTACAGGGGTCAAGTTCATAAGTAAACTCTGGCATATAATTTAACATGAGATTTTAACTGATTATGCTCTTGAGACCCTGGTTAAACTCTCTGGTTGGTCAATGTCATTTATTTGAAAAGAAACTTGATTATTTAGAATCGTTGAAAAAAATATCACTGTAACCACTAATTCAGTGCTGTAACTTTGAAAGTTGTTTAGGGTCATTAATTTGAAGAAAAAAACCCAGTTACATTTGAAGTATATACGTCTCTGCCGGATAAAACAAGGAAAAACTTGAGTCTCTAAGCCATCAATCGATATATTTAGAAAAAAAATCGACTTCAATCTTAATTTTCACGCATGTGCATGACTCCCAAGGCCAAGCTTTTGATTTCTGAACTAAGAAACGAACGTACATTTTTGTGTAGATCACTACTGATAAAGATTGGAAGGCAGACAATGTGAACTTTGTCAACCTCTCTTAGTTTAAACTTTATTTTATTATCGGTATAATATTCTAGTAATACAAACAACAAGTACAAAGTACTTAAATGTTAGTCCGTCTCCAGGCTGAAACCACCACACAGATCTAGACGGTCCTTCATTTAAGTAGAAATATGAGTTACAAATGTACTTTCTTCTTCACTAAATACAAAATGTATATCAATTGACTTTATAAATGAGTTTTCAGGCGAAGGACAAACAAACACTCCATTATCTAGGATACTCATGTACACTTAATTTGTGTACTGAACCGTAAGGACAAAACATACAAACCAACTACACTTAAGGATTTTATAGGAAAAAAATCAAACCAGGCCACTAACCAACATACGTTCTCTTTATACAGGATCCTGGCAAGAGCGAGCTTGTAAGACCAACAAGATACACATGTAAGATTGATAAGGGTCGTTTTTATTTCTAAGAAAAAAACGATAGTTATAGAATGTTACGTAATCTCTTTATTTTCAGTTCTGAAAGATGTCGAACCACTAACCAACATAACTCCTATATAGTGTTTATATTATTTAATTTGTATTTCTTGCTGACAAGGTAGACGTTACAATCAACAACACATATGTAAATTTGAGATTTTTATTTAAACATATTTTATTGCAGTTTGCGATGGGACTAGGCACTCGTTACCCCAACCTATGGAGCCTTCCCCAAGAAATATTTTACACAACGTACATGACAACATCAACAATAAAATTTACACCAATCATCAATGAGAGTGAAACAGAATTTTGAGATACAGACGATATGTTGCTTTGTTGTGTTGCTGAGGAACAAGTGTTTTTGTAGGTATATGTATTAAACCGTTAGTTTTTCCGTTTTAAGTGGGGTTTTAAATTGTCTCTTTAATGCCTTATTTCTGCATCTCTTCTTTCTGTTCCCTTTAACTTGTATTTCTCCCTTCTCTTCGATTACTCCATCACTTGTCAGCAGTCTGTGTGGGGTGTTTCTTTTCCTCTGGGTGACTTTACTTGTACTGTCCGCACTTGCTTTTTGAGGCAAAAACAAATTGTCAATGTCATTGTTCCAAACGCTGTGCTCAACTATGTCCGAGTCCATAACAAGTTCCAATCGATCGCAGCTTAGTAAGCTGATCAACAATTCCGGGTTATCTATATCTGGCAAAGACTCAAGTGGAAGTTGAAGTTCATTAAATGATGGTATCGTGGGTTGGGCAATGTCTACAGAAAACACAGCAACCGATTCTTCGTGAGCAAGGGAGAGGGGGATACTTGGTGTTAGGCCAACTGATGTCCGATATGTTATGGTTGTGGGTACATAACCAACAGTAGACGCTTCCGGAGAGATGGAAAGAGGGATACACGGTATTACCGGTAGTGAACGTTCTGCTGTTGTGGTTGCTCATCCGTAGACGCTTCCAGAGAAGTTGAGAGAGAAATACGAGGAGACAATGAAATTTGCTCGGACGTTGCCGTAGATGTCGGACGATCTGTTGGCTCTGATGTGGCGAAGGACAGCTGTGGGATTGAATGGGAATACTCCACACGTCCTAAACCCGTTCACAATGTTCTTGTGTGTGAACGAAGTATCCCATGCCGTCTTAACTAACCCAGGAAAACTCCATTTTGTTACTGTGTTGAGCGGATTTTGACCAAGATAGTCAGAACACGCAGTGTGTAGGCTGTACTAAACGGTCCGAAGACTGGAGGATGTGCGTAGTGTGGGGAGGGAGGCATACTATAGATACGTCATTTTCTTTAGCAAGTTCGAGGATAGCTAATGATTCGTGAGATGAATGTTCATCTAAAAGCAAAAACTGAGGCCTCTCATCTCCACACTCGCTTAAAAAATAATCCCGGAACGACTCCCCACCAATCTTGTCGGTCATCCAACCGTTATCTTAATGGGTCCAGTTTGTCCCGGATGGAGCGGCCGCCGTGTTAAAACCATGTATGGACATGTTTGTCTTACCCCTCACAATGAACATAGGGGACATGGACCTGCCTGTCGTATTCACGCACGCCATTGTGGAGACATTTGTCCTATTATTCCCAGTACGACCGACAACATCTTTAGAGGATTTGTCTGCTATAGCCCGAACTGGCGAGTGCTCAAAGCTACGACCCGTCTCCTCGCAGTTCCAAATTGATTGGGGCTTATTACTAAGGTTGAGTGACGCAATTAATTCCCCCAGAGACTCCATACATATGCTGACAACAGTTGGATTCAACATCCGGCTCTTGATGCTGCCAGTTTTTCCGGACGGCGAATATGAAACTCTGGGTGACGCTTTTTAACCCCTTCCCACCACTGGTTGGAGGGAGCGATATTCTTAAAGGGGGTAACTCGGTACCTCCGACTATGGCAAGCCAAGTTGTCATTTATTCATGGAGCAATGTTGATCCAGTACTTAACCAAACTATATAAGATATCTTATAAAAGATATAAGATATCTTATTATGATATATCTTATATAATATATAAGATATCTTATTAAGTATATAAGATATCTCATTTAGTATATATGATATCTTATAAAGTATATAAGATATTTCATTTAGTATATATAAGATATCTTATATAACTTGGTTAAGTACTGGATCAACATTGCTCCATTTATAAATGACGACTTGCCATATCCGACAGAGATCTCCGGTCCTTGTCAGGAGCTGTCGCCTTGTTATGCCTATCGCCTGCTATGCCGCAGCCTTCACTGTGTCCAGGTGGTCGGCCAAGCCGAAGGTCTGACCCATAACGCTGATTTTGGTACAGATAACTTTGCTACTGATTTCCACCTCCACCACACCCCCTGTGTCACATTATGATACACCGTACACGCCAGCCAACACTAGACAGCACAGGAATTTCCACAGCTCCAGGTAGTCAAGCTGGCTTATTGGAAGCCCGATAATAAAACGACGGCCGATAAAAAAAAAATACTGCACAAAGGAATATCTTATGTAAGCTTTGTTCTCTACAAATACTATTTTTGTTTATATATTTATACATTGATTGGATAATAGTGTCAATCAGACATTTTCCTTTCCGTTCTCTTTCAGCATAATTTAAGCTTTCTTTCGTGTCTTTTCTGACAGCCGTCGTCATTAGATATATTAAAGTGTTACACCTGTCTGACAACGTTAAGTTGCTAGTAGATTAAATACCCCATACAGATTATACACGACTACTGATCCAAATCAACAACATCGGAGATATTCTTGTTCCTGTTTTATATTAATGTGCTGTATAGATACAGAACGTAACTTTACATAAAACGGAATCGGAATAAAACAGGAATCGTCAGGTAAGTCTACACGAATTTTTATTTGTTTTAAAATTATTTATAAAAAACGCAAATGAAATTAATATATTGTACAGTATCCACTCGGAGAGCTTTACGTGGCATATTCGTGAAATAACAGTGACGATATTACAACTAGGAAGTTATCTGGGGTTCGGGATATCTTTCCCTTTGTTTCGGTGGCGGTTAAGTGTTGTAATTTCCTATCAATTCTGGGTTTGGACTTTGTGTTAGGACACTGTGAAACATATTATCTAATTACCTGTAACACAGTTTGTATGTAGTGTATTGATCGTTTATATTTTCATCCTGTTGAAAAAAACCCACCTATGTAAGTGATAAAATTTCCTATTGTTGGGTAGTAACAAAATATTCAATTATACAGAGAATACGTTTGTAAAAAATATTAATTACCTCCCACTTTCGGATTTCATTCTTTGCTGTGTACATTGATAATAGGAAGTGGCAGACGATATTTCATTTCCAATGTGATGTGTTCATATTTATGCATAGCTAATAAGGGTACACTTTCTAATTAGTCAATTGGCTTCGGTGCAATTACCCCTATACTAATGACTTGATTCCAACCGACTTTTCCTACTGTGCTCATACATGGCAAGCGTCCAACTAAGTTTGATTGCTGGTTGGTTGGTTGGTTGATGGGTTTATAGACTCCTTTTCACAGGCGGAGCCCGTGTTCTGGCGTCTTGAGGGGGTAAGTCTCCTGCTTACAGGCCCTCGGTGATTCAAAATGACCTAGCCCATTCCAGATCACGCTCTAAGTCCGGTCAGCTCCTTAGATGCGGATAGGCTGTCACAGTTACATACAGCACGTATACGGGAGCGTGGAACACGTCCTTTAAACAGCTTCACTGTCCTCCTATGAGTTTGATTGCTATTTTGACGTGTGTTTATACGTATAGTTAATGGGGCTCTCCTTCTGATTGGTCAATTGCATCGGTTTTCTTAAAATAACTCGCCTTTAATGGTACATGTATACGTATATGCCTTCTGTATGGCGCAGTTTGTCCAACTCGGCGATTCATGCATGTAGACCGTATATTTATTGCATCTGGAATGTCTGCTCAGGGTTCCCCATTTTTACCCACCCTACTCAACAGTATGATGTCTACTCTACTCAACAAACAAACGATACAGCATGTCCTGCAAGCGGGTGATATCATGTCCACGAATGTTCTCGTGTTCTACTTAATATCGTTTATAATTTGGTATTAACACTACGTATGTTGTTCAGGACCACACGGCAGAAAATGGGTTAACAGTATTTGGTCAAAGAGAGATACTTATTTATCAAAAGTGGTAGGAAAAGGATAGAAAAGAAACATAAAAATTGCCAATAGAGCAAGAGAGGGTTTTATACATGTATCATATATGGTTAAACAACATATTACATTCAGGTGATGTGCAATGATGTTATACAACACTCCCAGCTCAGTTTTCAAATATTATACATGTTCACCTACAGTATGACAGCAATATCACCACAGTCTCAAACTCTATGACGAACATGGCGATTTAAGTATCATGTTTTCACTCAGTAATAGCAAACTTCTGGGCTTCGCTTATAGAGATTACACGTGGCAGTTGATTTACTATATCCAGGGTCTATTTAAACAATAATCAGACTTTAAGACTTCATAGGCGGGATGATATACCAGAGAGTAATCGATCAATGTTAAAGAAAATGGCCGTCGCCCCCGAGATTTATGAGACGTTATCATACTGCAAAGAAAAATGTCACACGTACGGTGATTGGTCGAATTGGCAAGGTACCTGAAGATTACCGGGGTACATAAGAGCACGCGCGCCTGTTGTAAGGAGATAACTCGAAGATTCGAATTTAACACACCGGAGAACGTTCGTCTGCTAATGTCAACAATCAACGATATGGCGAAACGGTTTGCAAGCCACACGGAGAGTGAACTTGAGACAAAACGGGCTACACTTATACCTACAAACACAAAGAGATGTATTTAATGTTGTTTCAAAACCATATTGTTGACTTGTTATAATTTAAATTTTTATTAAATTGTTGGAATTATACAAAAAATGTTTTTACTATTTTCCCGTACTAACGCCCTACACAGTATCTGTTTTCTGGCAAACACGAGTCCCAACCTATGAATGGTTTTGCAGTATGACAAATTCGTTATACAGGTCTTTGGCAGGGTATTGTTTTGAGTACAATAGATCTATGTTTACATTTACTCTATGGTATCACTATATAAACGAAGGACAAAGCGTTTTGGGTCATACTACTTTAGACCGGAAGACAAATAAAGAGTCAATGCAGAAAATATTTTTGACTGTTCTTTACCTAGATTATAATATTTTTATTAACAAACTTCCACACAGTTTTGATTTTATATGAAAATGAAATACGGAACTACGTCGATATGATGACGCAAGGACAGCATAATGACACAGAACTATATGGCGACATAATGACACAAGGACATCATAATGACACGGAACTATGTGCGATATAGTGACACAAGGACATCATAATGACACGGAACTATGGGCGATATAATGACACAAGGACATCATAATGACAGTGAACTATAGGCGATGTAATGACACAAGCACATCATAATGACAGTGAACTATAGGCGATATAATGACACACGGACATCATAATGACACAGAACTATGGGCGATATAATAACACAAGGACATCATAATGACACGGAACTATGGGGGTTATAATTATATAATGACACAAGGACATCATAATGACAGGGAACTATAGGCGATATAATGACACAAGGACATCATAATGACAATGAACTATATGGCGACATAATGACACAAGGACATCATAATGACACGGAACTATAGACGATATAATGACACAAGAACAGAATAATGACACGGAACTATGGGTGTTATAATTATGTAATGACACAAGGACATCATAACGACACGGGACTATGGGCCATATAATGACACAAGGACATCATAATGACAGTGGACTATAGGCGATATAATGACACAAGCACATCATAATGACAGTGAACTATAGGCGATATAGTGACACAAGGACATCATAATGACACGGAACTATGGGTGTTATACTTATATAATGACACAAGGACATCATAATGACAGTGAACTATAGACGATATAATGACACAAGACATCATAATGACACGGAACTATGGGTGTTATAATTATGTAATGACACAAGGACATCATAACGACACGGGACTATGGGCCATATAATGACACAAGGACATCATAATGACAGTGAACTATAGGCGATGTAATGACACAAGCACATCATAATGACAGTGAACTATAGGCGATGTAATGACACAAGCACATCATAATGACAGTGAACTATAGGCGATATAATGACACAAGGACATCATAATGACAATGAACTATATGGCGACATAATGACACAAGGACATCATAATGACACGGAACTATAGACGATATAATGACACAAGGACAGCATAATGACACGGAACTATTGGTGTTATAATTATATCATGACACAAGGACATCATAATGACACGGAACTATCGGCGATATAATGACACAAGGACATCATAATGACAGCGAACTATAGACGATATAATGACACAAGACATTATAATGACACGGAACTATGGGTGTTATAATTATATAATGACACAAGGACATCATAATGACAGTGAACTATAGACGATATAATGACACAAGACATCATAATGACACGGAACTATGGGTGTTATACTTATATAATGACACAAGGACATCATAATGACAGTGAACTATAGACGATATAATGACACAAGACATCATAATGACACGGAACTATGGGTGTTATACTTATATAATGACACAAGGACATCATAATGACAGTGAACTATGGGCGATATAATGACACAAGACAGCATAATGACACGGAACTATGGGCGAAATAATGACACAAGGACATCATAATGACACAGAACTATGGGCGATATAATAACACAAGGACATCATAATGACACGAAACTATGAGCGATATAATGACACAAGGACATCATAATGACAATGAACTATATGGCGACATAATGATACAAGGACATCATAATGACACGGAACTATGGGCGATATAATGACACAAGGACATCATAATGACACAGAACTATGGGCGATATAATAACACAAGGACACCATAATGACACGAAACTATGAGCGATATAATGACACAAGGACATCATAATGACACAGAACTATGGGCGATATAATAACACAAGGACATCATAATGACACGAAACGATGAGCGATATAATGACAAAAGGACATCATAATGACAGTGAACTATAGGCGATGTAATGACACAAGCACATCATAATGACAGTGAACTATAGGCGATATAAAGACACAAGACATCATAATGACACGGAACAATGGGCGATATAATGACACAAGGACATCATAATGACAGTGAACTATAGACGATATAATGACCCAAGACATTATAATGACACGGAACTATGGGTGTTATAATTATATAATGACACAAGGACATCATAATGACAGTTATTTATGGGCGATATAATGACACAAGGACATCATAATGACTGAACTATGGGCGATATAATGACACAAGGACATAATAATGACAGTGAACTATAGGCGATATAATGACACAAGGACATCATAATGACTGAACTATGGGCGATATAATGACACAAGGACATCCTAATGACAGTGAACTATAGGCGATATAATGACACAAGCACATCATAATGACAGTGAACTATAGGCGATATAAAGACACAAGACATCATAATGACACGGAACAATGGGCGATATAATGACACAAGGACATCCTAATGACAGTGAACTATAGGCGATATAATGACACAAGACAGCATAATAACACGGAACTATGGGCGATATAATGACACAAGGACAGCATAATGACACGGAACTATGGGCGATATAATGACACAAGGACAGCATAATGACACGGAACTATGGGCGATATAATGACAAAAGGACATCATAATGACAATGAACTATATGGCGACATAATGACACAAGGACATCATAATGACACGGAACTATGGGTGTTATAATTATATAATGACACAAGGACATCATAATGACAGTGAACTATAGGCGATGTAATGACACAATACAACATAATGATAGAGCTTATGGCGACATAATGACATAAAGGAAACAGAACGACACGGAACTATGGTGACATTATTACACAGAACTAGGACAACATAATGGTGGATGTTGTACAGGAAAGTTTACATTTCCTGAGAATCTGATTTTACCTTCAAGAGTTCAGTCAAGACTCTCTACCATCTGTTTTGGTGTATCTTTTTTTAGTACAATTCATTATTTTTTGTATTGATGTTACTTGTACTTTCGTCAATTTAAAATCTGACATAATACGAGATTTAGTTTCCTTTACTTGTGAGAATTGTCGCATTCGTTTATGAGTATTGACTGTGATTATTAGGTGATACTACATAGCACATGTAACTTCTATGTAGTGATGTCACTGCCTACCATAAACTGTAATTGTATTACTTGTGTACTTTTCATTTGCTCCAGGACGACGACAATGACGATTTACAGGCTTGTCGAGTTGTATACCTGGCTGGCACTATTTCAATGTAAGGCTACATAAGCATGACACTATCTGCAACTGGTTCAGATAACATTTTATGCCATAGACTAGCTGCTACATTTCAATGAACATAGTACTGACATACTGATCAGAACGTTCTTTTCATACAGATATACAGAATATTTATATATACAAATACCATAAAATGAACATACACTGCAAGTTAAACATATTTTGTTTGTAAGTATTCAGAAATTGACGGATTATTTTTTTATCTATAGTTTCTTTTGCCTAAAGCGTACAGCGCCCATATAGAGCAAAGTCACCCATCGCACTATATGATAAAAGAGGAAGATGCCAAGTCATTTCTAACCGACTCTAGAATCAGCAAACGGAGTGCCGACCTGTGTGTCAACGATGAATATTACTGTGAAGCTAACAAACCAGAATGTAGGGTGAGCGCGTAAGCTTGTTCATATAAACATGAATGACATATTCTGAATATTAACAGCTAATCAGTTAGATAGTTTCCTATTGAGTAAATACACTTCGTGAGTAATGTTGTATTCAGGAAACAGAGAAAATATGCAAGAGCGTTTAAATTTCATAAAAATCTTGTAATTGTTGTCAGTTTTAACGATTTTGTAAAGTGGCAAAGTTGTCAACTGTTTAAAGTGTTTATTGTGCCTTTAAAATATCTGTTAATACCTTTCAAAAATATGATATTATTTGTTTTGACTTGGTTGGTCCTATATTACACCCCTTATTGGTATAACTTCGAACTATTTCTTTTGTCAAAGCTTTACACTGAACGTTCACGGGAGGCATACTGTAGACCAGATTCCTGTCCAATCGGTCAGACATGCTACATGTCCACACCCTGTCCGGCACATTATAGAACTGGATGTGACGGTAAGTTATCCAAGCTATCTACTACAAGTCAATAATTATCATTTTCGTCATTTTTATGTGCGTACACTTCATTTTTGGCAGCTTTTAATGTTTCAGGACATACGTCAGCGCAACAGCGAATAGTGACAGTAATTTAAAAATAAGTCTTCGTATAGCTTTTTGTAAAAATTGTCACATTCATCGAGAAATACAACAGCTAGAACACTGTATCGTAAACTAAAACCGCGTCAAAACTAGGTTAGATGATAGGATACATGTTTGCTATACGTTTTGATTTGTTTAAATAAAACATTCTAAAAGGAAAGCTACGATGGCCGACAAGAGACAAATTAATTGATTTTTTCCTATCTTTGTATACCATGGTTCACTTTTCTATGTTACACAATCATATGAAAAATCATATCATTGTGTACCATAGTTGGTACATAATGATATGAAAGGAAAGTTATTATCAAACTTTTGCAATACAGTGTCCGAAAAGAGGCGCGGTACAGAATGAAATGAAAGCAGCGAGCTTTCATATCTTTGTGTACGATACCGCGGTACAGAATGAAACGCAAGCAACGAGCTTTCATATCTTTGTGTTCCATACGATGGTACAGAATGAAATGAAAGCAATGAGCTTTCATATCTTTGTGTTCCATACCGCGGTACAGAATGAAATGAAAGCAACGAGCTTTCACATCTCTGAACACCATACGACGGTACAGATAGAAATGAACGCGACGAGCTTTCATATCTTTGTGTACCATACCGTGACACAGAATGAAATGAAAAAGACGAGCTTTCATATATTTGTGTACCATACCGCGGTACAGAATGAAATGAAAGCGACGAGCTTTCATATTTTTGTGTACCTTACGACGGTACAGAATGAAATGAAAGCAACTAACTTGCGTATCGTTGTGTACCATATCGCGGTACAGAATGAAATGAAAGCGACGAGCTTCATATCATTCTGCCGAGTAGATTCATGTGAAAGTATATGAGATTTTTAAAATTTCGTTTCTAATCATTATTTACCTCACATGGTACACAAATAATTGATTTTTCATTTGTGTACCATGGTACAATTAATATGGTCCAGAAAGAAATGTTTCTTTTCATATCTTTCTGAACCACGGTTTTGTACACTTTTATGTGGTACATACTGATATGAAAAATCAATTAATTTTGTCCGGCTCTTGTCGGCCATCGTAGAAAGTACAGAATAGTTGAGTAAAATTGATTTCTGTTAATTGATTTGTTAATTTGCAATAGAAAACATTGTCAAAAAACAAGATACCTGTTGTTTGCAGAACGTTTTTTCAAGTTGTTTTTAGCTCACCTGCCCGAATGGCCAAGTGAGCTGATGCCTTGGCGCAGCGTCCGTCTTCGGAGTCATTTTTTTCAATTGACTTCTTTTTAATAACTAAAAGACCTAGAGTGATGATAGTTGGCCAGAATCATACTGGCATGAATGGCTACCAAGCTGTTCAAATGAATGAACTATATACAAGGTCACAAGAGTCAAATATGTTAAAAAATCTACACAACTTCTTCTGAATAACCAAAATGCCTAGGGTGATGATATTTGGCCAGTAGCATGCTTGGATGAAGGGCTACCAAGTTTGTTAACATGAATTACCTTGACCTACATTCAAGGTTACAGGGGTCAACATGTTTAAATCTTCAAGCAACTGAATAACTAAGTGTCAAAAAAGTTGCATGCTGAGATGAAGGACTATACATTTTGTTCCATGTAATGACCTTGTTCGACTTTCAAATTCACAGGGGTCAAATGTGTTTAAATCTTTCAACAGGTTCTTTTGAATGACTTTGAGTCAAAACACTGATGTTTTGCCGGTAGCTTAATTTAAGTCCACTTTTAAGGTTATAGTTGTGAGATCAATACCAGGTGAGTGATGCAGGCATATTGAACCTGGTTTTTTTTTATGAAATAAGACCAATTTGGCAGTCATTTTGAAAATGGTAATTTCTTACGTTTTACGTAACGTCATAATTTATTACTTTTTTTTGGAACTCGCTTAATCAATAAAATGTTCAATGTGATGCCATTTTTGATTGTAGTAAGTTGATTCCTTCTATACCAGATTATCATATTCAATAAAATGACAATTATATGAACAAAGGGGGTAATTAAATTCCCCCACCTATGACAGTTGTTAGAAGAGAAACAAAGTTTCCTTCAATTCCGTGAATATACCAGAAAGTTTTTTCACCAAAAATCACATATTACGTAAGGTTCGAATATTTGACCGACAGAAGAAGGAGAAAAAAAGAGCATACAAATATATTATTTCCTTTTTGCTCTTTGTTTTCTCATTTATTTTCTTTGAAATATGGTATGGCTAAAATATGTACGTGAGTTTAACATAACAGTTGCACTAAGTATGATAATTATTTGTAGATTGTAGACAACAATTTGTTTATGATACGTTGTTTAAGCAAACGCTTGCCTCGGGATACCATGTAAGAATGGGGGCACGTGCAAAACGGTGGGTACTACGTACACGTGTGCGTGTACAACAGCGTACTACGGAGAGACCTGTGCATACGGTTCGTATATTCTAGTGTTTCTAAAGATTGTCAAGAATATTTTGATTGATGGCTGTAATGCATTTTAGAGAACTATTCCCGACATTCAAATTACATTAATGTAACAGCAATCTTGCAAACAGATAATAATTATGTTATAAAACTGGAATTGCGTTACATTCTACAAACTACGACTAATTGATAAAAATAAACAGAAGTTTCACTGTCAATTATATAGTTACCATTTTTGGGTTACTCTATTTGTTGCTACCAAAACAGGCGTGATATTACAAAATATTCAGTACAGCATTCTCAGATATACAATTAACAAAAAATACATTTCTTATTTATTTCCTGAAGGAAATCTTACATGTTGATATATGCATTTTCCACTACCAGTGGATGAATGCCACTCCAATCCGTGTGAAAATGGAGGGACGTGTACCAGGGTAGGATCAAACTTCAACTGTGGCTGTACAAACGGACACCAAGGAACCAACTGTCAGCATCGTAAGTTCTCTCAACCTTCCAAACGCCTGTACGTGTTTGTTCGGATCACATTATAACAGTTATAGACAGGTACATATTGATTCCAACACCTGTAAACCTGGTAAACAGACTGAAATACGAGTAACTCGCATCCGCAGGTTTATTGCAGATTATTTATTTTCAGGTATATGAAAATGCATGCTTTTCACAATAACGAATCATTAATGAAATAACAGTGATATGAAAAAGAACATGCCTTCCATGAATTAATATCATCTCTGGATTTAACAATGCGAATACAAATAAAAAAACGCAAAAAACAATGATTAAATAAATAAATACAGGAATAAAATAAATGAATAAATTTGTAAAATCATACAATAATATCTACCAATCAATGACAAAATGAAAGTCAAGCAAAATTTGATTATATACGTAGGAAAGGATGCCTTGTCAAGAAGCGCACATAAGGATATTTTGCTTAAATATAAAGCTGATAATATGTTTGCAAAATGCTATAATTCAGCTTCCGGGGGCTACCACCTTTTTGAGAAATCGACTGGAAATTACAGTATATATTTTAAATAATCGTAAAATATAGTATTCTTAAATTAGATAACAAACAACATTTGTAGACATACACATGCAACATATTAATGATTAGAATATCATTATAACATTTAAATAAGCCTATAGCAATGTAATCATAATTGCTTTGTGTACTTTGATTACAAATATCTCCCCTTATAAAATATAACAGAAAGTCCCTGTTACGGCCAGCCTTGTAAGAATGGAGCCACGTGCCAGAATTCAGGAACGACTTATGTATGCGCGTGTACATCCGGATTCTACGGTGTCGACTGTGAAAGCGGTAAGCAATAAAGCATACAGAAGCAGATCATTTGTCAAGATATCATAGTCTCATTGGTGTTTTAAACTATAAGAAATGGCAATAAAAATACTGAGAACAGGAGAAGGATACATCTTAATGACGACTCCTGTTTTGGTTTGGTATTTTGGTATATCGGTTAACATTTTATACTTTATGATTCATTATATAAATGCAATTAACAACAATGGCGTTTCTGATATCCACCTGGTCATCTTATATGTTTATATATGTGTTTTCCACTAACAGTGGATAGATGCCTCTCCAATCCGTGTGAAAACGGAGGGACGTGCAGCAGAATAGGATCTAACTTCAACTGTGACTGTACAAACGAACAACAAGGAACCAACTGTCAGCATCGTAAGTTCTCCAACCTTCCAAACGTCTGTAAGTTTTTGTTTGGATCACATTGTTGCAAATTTAGTCAGGTAAATCTTTTGATTCAAACACTTCTTTTCTAAGATACATTGTGTGGTAACTTTCTGTCGTAAACAGACCGATATACGACTAACTTGCATCCTCAGGATCATTGTAGTTTATCTATTTTCATGCATCTGAATTGGCAATTTAATAGCAGTGATATGAAAATGAATCACCATGCCTAGCATGAACTAATGACATCTTCGAAATAGAGTTTCAGCATGATTCATCATAATTATCTGGATACAAAAAAAAACCAACAGAGATCAAACAAAAACAATAAATAATCAAATAGAATAAATGCAATTATACAATTCGGATTTGCCAATCAATGAACGTCCAGCAAAATTTAATTATATATGAAAGACAATATTTTCTCTCAAGAAGCACACATCAAGATATTTTGCCTGACCATAGAGCTGGTCCTACTGGGGGATATAATTATTTGTGGGTAATATGCTAGACATTACAGTATATATTCTAAATAAGTCTGATACAGTATTCCTGAATCAGATAACATAATTGCTTTGTGTAATTTGATAAGAATTATCTTCCCCTATAAACTACGACAGAAAGTCCCTGTTACGGTCAGCCTTGTAAGAACGGAGCCACGTGCCAATATGCTGGAACGACCCACACATGTGCGTGCACATCCGGATTTTATGGTGTCGACTGTGAAAGTGGTAAGAAATAATGCATACAAAAGTAGATCATACGTTGTCAAGATATCATAGTTTCATTTGTGTTTGCATCCAAATTATAGGGTAATATAAATATTGAGGACAGGAGAGATATACATTTTATTGAAGTCTCCTGTGTTGGGTCCTGCGTTGGGTTGACACTGAGGTACATTTGTATATCGTTTTGCTTGTAAGCTTTTATATCTATTATATATATATAAATACAATTAGCAAAAAGGCATTCCGATATCCATCTGCATAAAGAAAACACTTATATGTTGATATGTGTATTCTCATTTACCAGTGGATAAATGCCTCTCCAATCCGTGTGAAAACGGAGGGACGTGTACCAGGGTAGGATCAAACTTCAACTGTGGCTGTACAAACGAACACCAAGGAACCAACTGTCAACATCGTAAGTTCCCCAAACATTCCAAATGTCTGTCCGTGCTTGTTCGGATCACATTATAACAGTTATAGACAGGTAAAGCTGTTGATTCCAACACCTGTTTTCTATGATACATTGTGCGGTATCTTTCTATGGTAAACAGACTGAAATACGAGTAACTCGCATCCGCAGGTTCATTGCAATTTATTCATTTTCAGGTATATGGATCACTAATTTAATAGCAGTGATATCAAAACGAAACATCATGCCTAGCATGAATTAGTAATTTCTCCGGAATAGAGTTTCGACATGATTCAAAAAATTATGCGAAAACAACCAAAACAAAGCAAAACAAAAGTATATATATCTATATGAGAGACTAAAATATATAATTAAAAAACAATTGTAAAATTGGACAATTTGTATTTGCCAATAATATCAATTAAAAATGAACGTCAAGCTAAATTTAATTATATATGTAGGAAAGGATGCCTTATCAAGAAGCGCACTTTAAGTTATTTTGCTTGAATATAAAGCTGGTAATATGTTTGCAAAATGCTATAATTCAGCTTCTGGGGGCTACAACCTTTATGGGCTATATGCTGGAATTAAGTTATATTTTAAGTAAGTGTAATACAGTATTCTTGAATTAAATAACAGAATTGCTTTGTGTGATTTGCTAAGAAATATTTTCCCCTATAAACTACGACAGAAAGTCCTTGTTACGGCCAGCCTTGTAAGAATGGAGCCACGTGCCAGTATGCTGGAACGACCTACACATGTGCGTGCACATCCGGATTTTACGGTGTCGACTGTGAAAGCGGTAAGTAGTAAAGCAAACAAAAGTAGATCATACGTTGTCAAGATATCATTGTTTCATTCGTGTTTGCATCTTAATGATATAGTAATATAAGTTTTTAGGACAGGAGAGGGATATATTTAATTGTCTGGCGTCTCCTTTATGGGTTTATACTGATGTATATTGGTTTGCTTGTTATACTTTCAAAACAATCCTACATGTGTATGTTTATATATGCGTTTTCATTTACCAGTGGATAGATGCCTCTCAAATCCTTGTGACAACGGAGGGACGTGCAGCAGGATAGGATCTAACTTCAACTGTAGCTGCACAAACGAACACCAAGGAACCAACTGTCAGCATCGTAAGTTCTCTCAACGTCTGTAAGTGTTTGTTCGGATCACGTTATAGCAAATATAGACAGATACATCTATACAATGTGTTGTAACTGTCTGTGGTAGCCAGAATGATTTACAACGACTTCGCAGTTTATTTATTTTCAAAAAAGAGTGCAGTGATATAAAAATGAAAAGAAAAATAACCTGGCATAAATGAATAACATTTCCGGAATGGATTTTTTTTGCAAATTCAATACAATAAGATACATACTACAACTGTTTGCCAGCAGCCGTAATAACATGAAATATAAACTAAGCACAATTCCTAACAATAAAAAATCCACAACATAACACCTGATATTGTTACAGTAAATCATGCATAGATCAGCGATAGTGGAGCTAGCGTGATCCTCTTGCGAGTATGCTTCCCAATTTACCTACACTGCTCTTTCAGTGATTGGCAACACACTTCTAACTGACGAATGAAATACTTCCGCTGGAAACTTAATTCTTCCGACATGATGGAAACAAGAACGTATCGCGCATCATCACTAGGTATACAACAGTTTGACAAGTGTCCATGTATCCATGTTCACTTGCTATATAATATACACATTTAAAGATACACAGTGTTAAAATTATAACCTGCTTATTTCAATAATATACTATGTAAAGTACAGTTAACTTCTCCCAATTATAGAGAACACTTGTATGTACATTGGCAATGTTAGCCTCGCGATATAACCATTGTTTTATGGTTCTGAAGGTTGCATGTTCGTATTTGATGATACAATGTACGCTAAAACCAAACAAGGATACCCCAATATCTTACAAATATGCAGCGAGCTGTATTTTGTTACGCCTGAAAATGCACTTCTGCTTGTTATCTAGGGAAGCAAGCTATCTGTAATATTTATATGCAAACAAACTGTAAAATAATCATGTTATGTGTTTCATTTACCTCTTGGTGTACATGCGTTTCAAGTGTATGGAAATAAAAAATAACCTACAATAAATGAATACAATACACAATTTTTTAGTCGCAACTATTAAACAAATTGAACTTCAAGCACAATTGTAATTACATATATAGGAAACAGTGCCGTCCCAAGAAACACACTAAGATATTTGTGGCCAATAAATCGGTATAAACATATACCTTCCCCTTCAGTTAATGAATCATTCAGCTGTATAGGATGAAGGAAATAACAGTTTATGTTGTAAATAAAGGTTACACAGTATACTGGAAAAAGATAACATACAGCTTTTGAACATATATACATGCAACATTTTTAATGATAAAACACTCTTTTGTTAAACCATGACAATGATTTGCGTTGTGTAATTTGATGAGACATACCTCCCCATTATGATATTAAATACAACAGAAAGTCCCTGCTATGGCCAGCCTTGTAAGAATGGGGCCACGTGCCAATATGCTGGAACGACCTACACATGTGCGTGCACATCCGGCTTCTACGGTGTCGACTGTAAAAATGGTAAGCACTGAATCATACAAAAGTAGATAATACGTAGTTAGGATATCATAATTTCATATGTTATTGCAACAAAATGATACAGTAATTAAAATATTAAGGAAAGAAGAAAGATAAACCATTTTACAGAACCGTCGAAAAAATGTTAGGTTGTTCCAAAGCAAACTTGTATCCACTCATTGCCTAGATTTTGTTTTTGAAATAAGCATTAATTTATCCAGATCTTATTGTTACTTCCTTCTGCCATTGACGATCAGACGCCAACAGTTCTGACTGCAAAGCTGCTTGCAAATAAACATATAATTAGCGCTTTTTTTGTTATCAAATGACATAAATTTGCTATGAATACTTAATTTATTTTTTCAAAATCCCTATATAGTTGACGCCTGCCAAAAATCTCCTTGCAAAAACGGCGCTACGTGCAACAGGGTTGGATCGGATTATAACTGTTCTTGTACCGACAGATACATCGGGTCAAGTTGTATCGAAGGTAAAAAGAATACGTCTGATTGATTTGTTGTGCGGCTTTGTGACACATAACGTTGCAATATCATTCCTCGTGTCACTCGTAACATCACTTGTTCATGTACTGTAACTGTTTATTTTCGTGTTAAGCACAACCTGTTAATAGTGATGTTATATTGCACAGATTGTAGACCCGGACCAGCTGATATAATCATCGTACTAGATTCCTCAACTAGCGCACACATCGTGTTTAACAAGTCTAAATCGTTTGCTGACTCAGTTGTTAAAGGATTGTCAATAGACGCTGGTGACTTCCGAATCGCAATGCTGACGTATTCAGCTGATGTCCATCTTGAGTTTGGGTTTAACACACATACGAACAAGACATCCATGCTTACTGCTATAGACGATATATCTAGTAGTTCTGGCGCATCCTACCTTCATAAAGCTCTGGGGAATGCAAGTGAGGTAAGTCTTTACAATGATTATATTATCAACCAAATGGGGTGTCCCTGAAATATATTCTCACAAATTATATGGATCACATAGACTCAATGCCTTTGATTAAAAATATAAAAAAAACATTGAAATACCCAATGGAGATAATATCAAAACCTTCTTCCGAATCGCAATGCTGACGTATTCAGCTGATGTCCATCTTGAGTTTGGGTTAACACACATACGAACAAGACATCCATGCTTACTGCTATAGACGATATATCTAGTAGTTCTGGCGCATCCTACCTTCATAAAGCTCTGGGGAATGCAAGTGAGGTAAGTCTTTACAATGATTATATTATCAACCAAATGGGGTGTCCCTGAAATATATTCTCACAGATTATATGGATCACATAGACTCAATGCCTTTGATTAAAAATATAAAAAACATTGAATTACCCAATGGAGATAAGATCAAAACCTTCTTATTTATTCGGACTTGAATTTGTTCTCTCCGTCTGAAATTCTTGTTCGTTAAGATATTCAAACGTCGTATTTAACATGAGGGCTATGTTGACTATAATTTGTTTAAGTATATTTATGTGATTATGTAAAAAAAATCGAATGTGTAACAACAACATTTTACAACACCAAAATGAAGTCAGAAAAATCGTATGTCTCTTCATTACTTCATGTTTGTATATATTTTTTATGTTCAGTATGTAGAGCCCACTCACATACAGGTTTGTTTAATGACTGTGCTCATTAGTGTGTCATGTGATGTTACTTCCCGTGTTCTCGATTTGAGGACGTGACATTACTTAGAGATGACCCAAATTTATATGGCGGTCTTTGTCGATGAAGCAGAAGCCGCTTACCCTTCCCGGGCACCTGGTCTGATTCTGTTTGTACTTTTTCAATGATCTCTATTTAAATATTTCCTTTGTTGCTATTTCGACCTAGTGTTTTTTTTAATCCGATACTGTATGTTTTGTCTATTAATGTAATTTTTGTAATAAGCCATGCATAAATCACAAGTGAATGATTGAAGTTCGCCCATAGTTCTTCTTTTAAATAATGCCTTAATTTTCGCTGAAATCTTTTTTTTTCAACAGATGTTTCTTTCTGAATCTTTAACCGGAGTGAAACAATATGTCATCATAATATCAGACGGACTCTCCACTCGCCGACAAAAAAACATAGTGGAAACACGGTTGTTGAGGGCGCGGGGTGTTAAGGTTCTGTGTGTGGGGATAGGAAGTCAGGTAGCCCAGGAGGAACTGCTCCAGATAGCTACAGCTACTCCGTACGTCTTCTCACCCAGTAACGACGATGTCCTCAATGTCATTCTTATGGAGACAGCGAATACGAATTGTACAGGTATAGTTTTTACCGTCAATGAATATAAAACAGACACCAGTATATCTGCATGTGCAAAATATGAAAACGAATTATCTGGGTTTTATATGTACACTCAATTTTGAAACAAAAACATCTTTATAGTTAATCTGTGTTGTCTGAAATGTTAAACTGTCTTCCGACTTCATTTCCCCTACGGATAGAGATGTTATTGAGAAGTTTTTTTAATGCAATCTGTTGATAAATTGTTTTGAAAATTGTTTATCTTCTATTTCATATTTTCCTTCGTTGTAAAGTCTTAAATAAAAAAGGCAAAATTTTCCATAAAAAACCCACCAAAATGTGTAGTTGCGTTCTTATGCAAAAGGTTAAACAAAAATGCTACATCGGTATGTATTTGGTATGATTTAGAATAAAGGAGATGCAGTTAGAATACAGATGCATCAATATCAGATGTGTATCCTTCAGGTGTACGGCTAATTCCCTCATGTTTGCTAAAGACTTTTTCTGGCTACATACGTCAGCATTTTACCTCACATAGCAATACATCATGCTGTAGTGATACATCGGCCGCTGTTTAACTGTAGCATGATTTGTAATGTAATCGTCAGGCACGGAAGTCTATTGGTAGAACGCCGGGGTCGTGCATTGCTGGTTCGAGTCACGTCACGTGTATTGTATCCTTGAACAGGATACTTTACTCCGCTTGTTCCAGTCTACTCAGCTGTAAATGAGTACGTGGTCGGGCAGTGCTGGAATTGTTGAATGCTTGCTGTGAGCGCCTAAATGGCAGCATCGACTGTATGCTTCCAAGGGAGTTGAGAAACATATTGGCTGGTTGCAAAAGACAAATAACCACGGATAATAATTTGTGAACCGCTTTGAGACGACCTACGACATAGGTTGTGGTAAGGCGGTATATAAGAACATCACATTATCACTATAATTATTATCGAGAGATTCGTATGTATTTTTCCTATTTCGCTGTGGTGTTATATGATACAGAACATTTTATAAATGATTTTTTTTTTATTCTTTTGACGGTTAGGACAACTGATGATTCATGACGAAATGGCAAGGTGTTGTAGTAAATAAGCACACGCACATTATGTACTTCTTTGGTTTTGTTTTCATTATTACGTGTTTAAAATGGTTACTAAAGGATATTTCTGTCCGAACCACAGAAATACTTATAATAAGGCCTTACATTAGTTTTCGAACTTATTCACACACACACACATATCTATATTTATGAGAATGACACAAAGAGTGGTTACCTAGTACTTCCGTTTTTTAGAGGTTGTCAGCAGATATATTATAACTATTTGGAATAATTTGAACTATGCCTTCTCTATCTTTCCAGATTGCCTGATCAATAAGGTCTCCGACATTGTGTTGTTGGTATATGTATCTAAATACCAGTCAGCTCAGCTACAGAGGACATTGGACACCGTCAAATTCTTCATACAGCAGGTCCGGGCGTATTTCTCCTACACACGGATAGCGATGGTTACATTCGATGTCCGTCAACATGTGAAATTTGGACTGTCTGACGATCAAGACACTGACGGTATACTTGTCAAAAGTCAGATAGGCATTACTACGTACGATCGGGAGTCTGACGTCAAAGCAGCGTTAGCGTTTGTTCGTACTTCTGTATTAAGTGGTGCTCGAGGAACCAGCCGAAAGTTTGTGGTGGTGTTCTCTAATGAAGGCTGGACAGACGTGGATGGTATTATACGTGAGAGACAGGCCCTTAACATGGACAATGTCACTGTGGCCTTTGTTCCTGTAGGACTCTCAGCCGAGCTTGATACCGTGTATTCTGTCGCCGACCAAGCAAGCGACGTGTACTACATCGGAAATGATGAGGAGGATCACGACGAGGACAGACTAAAGGCCCTGATAGCTCAGACGTCTCACGTGGAATGTGTTAATGATTTGTTTGAAAAAAGACAGTGAACGACTAGTATCATGAGACAATCCAAATGAAGGAAAGCATAAAGGCAGTTGTAGAAATTTATAAATTGAAAAGCGCATCTTTATTATTGTAATTTGAATTTTTTGTTTTGGATTAAAAAATAAAGCATTACATGGCCAGACGGTATGAAATGGGTAAATGATAAGCTTCCTGCTGAACGGAACATGATATAAAGGTACACTAACATGCGTGGGTTTGTGTGTGCTACGTTCTACTTTCACTTCAACACTTCTTAGATTTGAACAAATGCCTAATTTTGTTGAATAATAAATAAATACATTAAAATCATTAAAGGAAGTTACCTTTTAAAAATAATTGTTTTGTTTAGTTATGGATATTGCTTTATTTGAAGGAGTGACTTCTACCTTAATCGTGTAACAGGTCTCAATATGTACGGAGTTATGACCCTCTGTTAATTTTGCAGTTGTTCCGACAGTAAGAAATATGGATTGCTAGCAATACACTGCCTTGTATTGTAAAGCATGAATTATCTATATTTGTTCCCATGCTAACGAAGAGTTTGACAACTTTGCTTTTCTAAATTTTTGGTAGGTTTCGCAACATTGTAGGCTCCAATAGATATGACGGCTTGTTTACGTTGAGCACTCGCAATGAGATCCAAACCATCCTGATATCTTGCGTCGTAAAAATATTTTAAATTTTGATATAACCGTTGATTTGTTGCGCATTTCAACAGATTAAGGAGGAATAAAGTACAGTTATGAAAGCGGCATGTAATTATATGTTTTACCTTATCATTTATAACTTTTTCCTTAGAATGAGAATATTTCAAGTTCTCAGATATGTTAATCTAGGGCTTTTATGAATAGCTGTATGCGAATATTGATATTTCCTATGCTTGAGCTAAATTGTAAGAGTGACGATGATTCGGTATTTAAATATTATTTTCAGCTTTATGTGTTATAAACCATTTCTTGGCTCAAACTTCTGCAAATACTTATTGTTAAATTATATCTCAGCAAAACTTGTTTTAAATATAAATATAGTCAGTTTTAAAAAGCTTAATTGCAGTTAATATCGATATTAACATTAAATATATAAGATAATAAGGGGTTCCTAGAAATTACCCTAAAGATGCACAAGCAGTAATATTCATACGTGTTTAAGACTAAACATTTATGACAACAGTTATCCCTCTATCCCCTTCATAAAAAAACTCTTTGTTATGTTTATTATCCTTTTATACCAAACTTTGTAATTTTTGAAATGTTTTCATGTCTTAAAAGATAACCAATTCTTATATATCTTTAAATTAAGGATATTCACAATAAGGTTATCGTTCCTAGTCTTACTTCGATCTATTCATTGCATTATAACCACATACCCTGTGTCACTTCCTGATAGATAACGACATAGTCATATACATAGCCAAGTAGTCATGTAGGCTGTCTGGAAGCTCCTAATGATACGACACAACGCACAACGCATGCAAGCTTCGTTCTCTTAAACTATTATATATTGTGTATACATATAATGGTAAGGTAATAGAATATAAGAATCAGATGTTTTTCTTTCCGTTCTGTTTTAGTATCTTGTGTACTGTTGCTATTCCGACACCCGTCTTCATCCGACATGATAATGTCTTGTAACGAATTACCCACCTGTTTAATAAAGTTAAGTTTCTAATACATGAAGTACTTCGAGGGATCGTGTACAATTCAGCCTGATCGATAGCATTGGACATTCACCTTTCCTGTTTGATATCAAAATGCTCGGCAGAACTTGAAATCTAACAGGGACTGTCAGGTGAGTCTGCGTTTAATTTAAAACTTTATTTTTGAAATACAAATGAAATGTATATTTTACAGTGCATGTATGTGCCTAGAGTGCGCTTCATAATATCTCCGTAAAATAACAATAACGATATAACAATTAAGAAGTTAAGTGGAGTTCAGGAAACTTTTCCTTTTGTTTTTGCAGTCGGTTTCTGTTGTATATTTCTATATATCATTTTTTTGTTGCAAATCACGCAGGATGCACTTGAATGTATAACAAATTCCAAATACAGCTACTTTAAAGTGTAAAATCCTGACAACGGCAGCGTCCAGAAGTAATGAAATAGGCTAACTTGATGTTGTATTTCTGGTGAAATGAAAACACGGCGTTCCGTTTACAATTTTGTAGGTGTTTTTGTCCACCATTTCCTCACCCTCGTAATATATGTTCACAATAAGAAACGCTCACAATTATCACTTCTTACATCTAATATTAGGAATAATCAACGTATATGAGTGTATTATGGTGAGAAATCTTTTGATAAAAAGGTTTAACGAGGGTCGCTTGCGACCTGATTTAATCATTTTTACATTTTCGAACCCCGAGTGTATTTTCCATCATACTTAACAAATGTATGCTGCTTATATCTTTGTACCAAGTAAATTGTAAAGAATGTTTCTTTTGTATCCACTTTAGTTTCAATATGCCTATGTAAAGTAAGGTGACCTTTATCATCAGTTATTTAAATTAGGCTGTTTAGTCTTGCGCTCGCTATCATTTGCCATATGATGCCTATATGTCATCTTTTCACAACTGACTTTAGAGTGCGACCTCACGGAAATACCATGCCAAAATCATTTAGGACAGTAATCAAAACCGTTGAATTACACTGAGAGCGGGTTGACTAATAGTTGCAATTATTTTAAATGCTGATTGTTAAGCAGGGAATGGAAACTACAATTATAAGGACTTGATATGTCCTGCCTGGAGACTGAATTAATTGCCTATCCAACTTTAGCGAGCGTTCAACACTAAAGTAGAAAGAGAGGTATTGCTTGGAAGCAGAGAGATATATAAAGATCCATTAACTGTTATTTATATTTATTCCAGGATAAGTGAGATGAAGATGTCGGGGCTTGTTGCTTTGTATATATGGCTGGCGCTGTTAGGATGTAAGGTTACGTAAATACTTCTTGTAACTGGTTCCAATAATCCTTAACAATAAAATGACAATCATAACGTTCCTTTATAAACTTTTTTTGTAACATTTCAATCTAAGATTATTATGACTTACAGTTATTTCGTTTGTAAGTATTAGTAGTTATATGATATACATATATGATATTTAATTTTTGTAAAGTATTATCCTGAGAATTGACTTAATGTTGTCCTAAGTCTGCAGCTCCCATAAAGATCCAACCCACTTATCCCACTATCTGATACAAGAGGAGGCTGCCAAATCGTTCCTAGCCGGTTATAGAATCAACAAGAGGAGTGCTGACCTCTGTGTTGGCAGTGAACCTTATTGTGAGAACCACAAATCAGAATGCTTGGTAAGTGTGTTAGCTTGTTCGGGTAAACATTACATTCTGAACAGTAACAGCTGAACCGCTACATGATTTCATACTGAGAAACATTAAAGGATAAAACAATGACAGAAATGTATTCGCATGCCATTAAACAATATTGATAAAACATTTCGTGAGTGAAACTGTATACCTATACAATAAGAACGTTCCTTCCTCGTAAATACTCTTTTTGAATATTGCAGTGTTACAAAAATGTCATATTTTAAACATTTATGGTTTTGTAAATGTGTTTCCATACATAATGATGGTTTATAAATTGAAATGTGTTCTTTGTTTAGTCCCGTATGTTAATATTACAAGACGTTAATATTGATGTTCTTTCAGCTGTACACTAAAAGCTCACGTGAGAAATATTGTAAACCCAATTCGTGTCCAAACGGTCTGACGTGCTACATGGCCACACCCTGTCCGGCACACTATACGATCGGATGCATCGGTGAGATATCACAGTTAGAGTGGCAATGGCAATCATCGACATGTCATTTTATTGAAATTGGGGGGTAAAAGAGCATTTTGGATAGTCTTTGTTGACACGAATTTGGCGTTATTAAAAGAGGTACTGTTAGCGCCATAAATGAGAGGAAATGATAAAGGTAATACTAATAGCAATAATATTTATTCAGGAAAAAACATACACAACAAAACAATTTCATATATGTAGATAGTTCCAAAGTCGATAACTATTCATATATAATTTACGTGTTTTGCCTTACTCGGGGATAGCCCATGAACGCATTAGAAAGTTTGTTTCCAATGGGGTCCCTAGGTGGTTAAACAGAACAGCCAACTGATGCCTGTATTTACACAAAGTAGCAATGTCTTCTTCAAGTTCGTGTTCAAACGTCGGAGTCACTTTGAAAAAGTAATAAGGAGCAAGACGACACTCAACACTCAGTTTTATGATTGTACATATCATCGTGCTTATCGTAGAGCTTAGGGGTATGTCGTTTCCTTTGATAATTTAGAGGAAAGCAGCAGAAGAATAAGAGCCTGTTTTCTCCTTGATTTCAAGCAGGGGATATGTTCCAATGATATGGTCTTGAATTTGTCGATATGTCTGAATGAGTAATCGAAGGATTTGCCAAGGTTTCTTTACCAGTCCTGATACGCTTTTCAATAAACACAGCTTCATATAAAACAAAAACATGTCGGTCAGAATAGGTGCAAATTATGTTCCGTCGAGTGTGCTTACAGTCTGTTTTAAAACAACTTGCCAGCGAACTCAACACAGGTACAGTCAACCAAGAACTCAATCATTTTTACAATGTCATCTCCTGTATATATGTATATAGTCGCTTTTCCTTCTTGGAAACGAAACCTCATAATACTAGAATGACTGTTTCCTTCAGTTTGTTATGAAATATTATTGAGTAAAGAGTGGAACATTGGCAGTGTCATTGGTTATCAAGCAAGCCTAGTTATGTTGGCAAGCAGGTAATGAAATAGTGACTGCAGACAGGAGAGATTAAGTTATAAGATGTATTTTCTGCAGACACAAATGGATATTTATCATCAAAAGATTCGGGAAATGCAGTCTTGTTTTGGTTTGATTTTGGATTTCAATATGCTAATTCTTTTTTAATGATGAGCCTAATAGATTTAACGGACATTAAAACGTGAATATCATTCAACATTCTATCTTTTTTACATTGTCAGGCGTACTCGGTTACATAATCATTTATTGTTCTGAAATTCATGTTCCAATTGATAGCAAAATTCTGCCGATACATACAGATACATACAATGCATCATTAGAATATCTAGAAACTTGTTATTACGATTAACATTTAAATCGCCAGTTTCTTTGTGCCCAGATGGACCATAATTGTAGAACCAGAATATGCTGAAGGGATAAGAAAAAAAAGAGAGAAAGCAAAAACGCTGTGGAAAAGACTAATGAATTCACTTCAGTTTCGATCACGTCTTCTCTGAACAAAGACTTTACACTGTAATGACTGCATCCAGGAATTGATAAATTATCTACAGATCATTAGATTCATATGGCTTAGTTATGACAAGAAGTCCCATGTAACGTTTCTCTTTATGTAAACGATAAGAGTTATTCAGTGTTGGGTCATTGTTTGGATGATAAATTGTATCATAATAAGAATAGTCATAGACAGAACGGACGTGTGTAAGTTTGATGAAATCCATTATAAACATTTATTTTCTCCACGGTTTTCTGCCAAACAATAGAGACCCTTGTATATAAATCATTTTGTTTTTATGTTTTAGGAAATGCTTGCCTAGGATTACCATGTCAGAACGGTGGCACTTGCAAACCAGATCACGCGACGTACACGTGTCTATGTACTACATCTTACTACGGACATAACTGTGAATACGGTATGTTTCTTAAATGAATAGTTCTATTTCATAGATGAAGGCATCAGTTCAACAATAAAAATGAAATCTTGCCTGCGTGACAGTCACTCCAGCTTTCTGTACAGCGCAAAGGTTACCTTACGTGCTATTTTTTAATGAATAGCAATTTCGAATCATAAATTTAATCATTATTGAATCATATTTCGGATCGTATTTTAAAGATCACTTCGCGACATGTCAATAACAATAAAGCCCATATAATCCTGAAAACAACGCCTCAGCATCATGTGTAGACAAAGGATGCCACTGTTCGGCGTAATACATACGTCATAGAGAAAATGCCTGCATTACTCAAAAAAGCTTTGTCGAAATAGGTATCAGTGCATTTTATTCAACAGAATTGAGTGATAACATCTTACGGACTAACTTACGTGGGTAATATGAGAGAAGATGTCTACGACTGTCAGCCGACGGTTAAAGTGACATTTTGATGAAGGGATCAATTAGAGATGAGATGTCGTTTAAAACGCTTTAGATACATTGAAGTTAGCTATTTAAACCGTTAATAAAGCTTAAAGAACTAATGCAAAGTATTAATTTACCTAAATTATGTCTTTTTTATAAACATTTTACCGCACACAATAATAACATTGAACATCCTATTGTGACGTGCTTTTTATACATTTCAATACGACAGATATTTTTTAGGATCTTTATAATAAGGTGGGAAACAAAATAGCACTTGACTAACTTGCAAATGTAAGATATATCTAGCCCTTGTGTAACATTGTGTATGAGAAATAAAAACCGAGATCAATGCACCACAATCATTATATTGAGAAAAAAGGGTATGTGCACGTGTCTATGTACTACATCTTACTACGGACAGAACTGTGAATACGGTATGTTTCTTAAACGAATAGTTCTATTTCATAGATGAAGAAATCAGTTCAACAATAAAAATGAAATCTTGCCTGCGTGACAGTCACTCCAGCTTTCTGTACAGCGCAAAGGTTACCTTACGTGCTATTTTTTAATGAATAGCAATTTCGAATCAGAAATTTAATCATTATTGAATCATATTTCGGATCGTATTTTAAAGATCACTTCGCGACATGTCAATAACAATAAAGCCCATATAATCCTGAAAACAACGCCTCAGCATCATGGGTAGACAAAGGATGTCACTGATCGGCGTAATACATACGTCATAGAGAAAATGCCTGCATTACTCAAAAAAGCTTTGTCGAAATAGGTATCAGAGCATTTTATTCAACAGAATTGAGCGATAACATCTTACGGACTAACTTACGGGGGTAATATGAGAGAAGATGTCTACGACTGTCAGCCGACGGTTAAAGTGACATTTTGATGAAGGGATCAATTAGAGATGAGATGTCGTTTAAAAAGCTTTAGATACATTGAAGTTAACTTAGTTATGACAAGAAGTCCCATGTAACGTTTCTCTTTATGTAAATGATAAGAGTTATTCAGTGTGGTGTCATTGTTTGGATGATAACTTGTATCATAAGAAGAATAGTCATAGACAGAACGGACGGGTGTAAGTTTGATGAAATCCATTTATAAACATTTATTTTCTCCACGGTTTTCTGCCAAACAATAGAGACCCTTGTATATAAATCATTTTGTTTTTATGTTTTATGAAATGCTTGCCTAGGATTACCATGTCAGACCGGTGGCACTTGCAAACCAGATCACGCGACGTACACGTGTCTATGTGATACATCTTACTACGGACAGAACTGTGAATACTGTATGTTTCTTAAACGAATAGTTCTATTCCATAGATGAAGACATCAGTTCAACAATAAAAATGAAATCTTGCCTGCGTGACAGTCACTCCAGCTTTCTGTACAGCGCAAAGGTTACCTTACGTGCTATTTTTTAATGAATAGCAATTTCGAATCATAAATTTAATCATTATTGAATCATATTTCGGATCGTATTTTAAAGATCACTTCGCGACATGTCAATAACAATAAAGCCCATATAATCCTGAAAACAACGCCTCAGCATCATGGGTAGACAAAGGATGTCACTGATCGGCGTAATACATACGTCATAGAGAGAATGCCTGCATTACTAAAAAAAGCTTTGTCGAAATAGGTATCAGTGCATTTTATTCAACAGAATTGAGTGATAATATCTTATGGACTAACTTACGTGGGTAATATTAGAGAAGATGTCTACGACTTTCATCCGACGGTTAAAGTGACATTTTGATGAAGGGATCAATTAGAGATGAGATGTCGTTTAAAACGCTTTAGATACATTGAAGTTAGCTATTTAAACCGTTAATAAAGCTTAAAGAACTAATGCAAAGTATTAATTTACCTAAATTATGTCTTTTTTATAAACATTTTACCGCACACAATAATAACATTGAACATCCTATTGTGACGTGCTTTTTATACATTTCAATACGACAGATATTTTTTAGGTTCTTTATCATAAGTAGGGAAACAAAATAGCACTTGACTAACTTGCAAATGTAAGATATATCTAGCCCTTGTGTAACATTGTGTATGAGAAATAAAAACCGAGATCAATGCACCACAATCATTATATTGAGAAAAAAGGGTATGTACACGTGTCTATGTACTACATCTTACTACGGACAGAACTGTGAATACTGTATGTTTCTTAAACGAATAGTTCTATTCCATAGATGAAGACATCAGTTCAACAATAAAAATGAAATCTTGCCTGCGTGACAGTCACTCCAACTTTCTGTACAGCGCAAAGGTTACCTTACGTGCTATTTTTTAATGAATAGCAATTTCGAATCATAAATTTAATCAATATTGAATCATATTTCGGATCGTATTTTAAAGATCACTTCGCGACATGTCAATAACAATAAAGCCCATATAATCCTGAAAACAACGCCTCAGCATCATGTGTAGACAAAGGATGCCACTGTTCGGCGGAATACATACGTCATAGAGAGAATGCCTGCATTACTCAAAAAAGCTTTGTCGAAATAGGCATCAGTGCATTTTATTCAACAGAATCGAGTGATAACATCTTACGGACTAACTTACGTGGGGAATATGAGAGAAGATGTCTACGACTGTCAGCCGACGGTTAAAGTGACACTTTGATGAAGGGATCAATTAGAGATGAGATGTCGTTTAAAAAGCTTTAGATACATTGAAGTTAACTATTTGAACCGTTAATAAAGCTTAAAGAACTAATGCAAAGTATTAATTTACCTAATGTATGTCTTTTTTATAAACATTTTACCGCACAAAATAATAACATTGCTCATCCTATTGTGACGTGCTTTTTATACATTTCAATACGACAGATATTTTTTAGGATCTTTATCATAAGTAGGGAAACAAAATAGCACTTGACTAACTTGCAAATGTAAGATATATCTAGCTCTTGTGTAACATTGTGTATGAGAAATAAAAGAATGCAGCGAGATCAATGCACCACAATCATTATATTGAGAAAAAAGGGTATTGGATTTTATTGTCAGTTTGAAAACAGCAAATATTACTTAATATAATTAGTAATTCCTCATTGTGACAAATTGATTGAAAATGTTATTTGCTTTTAACTTGCGTACATGACCAAATTGTCGCTTCTCAACGTAAAACCAGATTTCAACCTTTAAAATGTCCAGCAGGACTGATCTAAAGCTATTAATAGCCCACACTGAATGATTTTTGCAACTTGCACTATAAAGGTCAAGGCATGTAATTCATCGTAAAAATATCATAATTTATTTTGTATTTGCAAATAAATAATACAAGAATAATCATATTAAGGCTCAGCGATCGTAGGATAGTATTATATAAATATAGGAGTGTTTTGAGGCAATATGTATCATATTACTTGTCTATCATTTACTATTGAAATAAGCTTTGCTTTTTGCAAAATTTTATTGTTGTTTTCCTTTTCCGCATTGCTCCTTAAAAGGGGAAATGCTTATCACAAAACTTATAAATAGGCATCGATATACGTTATAATTGATATCAAATGATATATAAATGCTTGTAACTTGTAACATTTGTTTTCATATACCCGAACTAGTTGACGCCTGTCATAGTTCTCCTTGCAAAAACGGCGCTACGTGCAACAGAGTTGGATCGGACTATAACTGTTCGTGTACCGACAGATACATCGGGTCAAGTTGTACTAAAGGTAACCCTATCAACTTTTAAGATTTCAGTTTTGCATCTTTTTAGCAACATTTACATAACTGGCAATATTAGTATTGCTTGTTGATTTCTTCAATTCAGTCAAATGTTTTTTTTAATTCACGTTTGTCTTTGCTACTCGTCAAATACGGTTACATTTGTAAATAGGCTCACACGCTTTTGACATCTAGGAGGCATTCGGTGTACGCTTAACAAAATATGAAAAGAAGATGAAGTGGGATAAAGAAGGCAAAATGTTTTCCTAAAACCTGCAGTAAAGTTGGCTCCGGTTCGACGGTTTCTATTGGTAGGTCGAATAAAGCAGGAATTGATTGGTTCGGGAATTAGGAGTTGATCTGCTCTTTTCGCCTTTATGATCGTTGAAGGCAACTCTTGAAAGGAAATTGCAAAAATAAATCAAAGAAACCCATTGCTACTATATTTTAACTTTTAGGGAAGAGAGAGTGGAAAGAAAAGAAACAGTTGATAGGAAAGAAAGAAGACAAAAACGCCAAAACTGTTGTAAAGGAGGGCGGCAGGTCATTTTTCGCCTTACTAGTAAAAAAATCCAGAGGAAACCTCGATCTTGCAGGGGACCCGCATTAGTCGCATCTTATGATACACTTGCAGTGTGATACCAACAAGTTGATTCTTAGTTTCTCTAATGTTACTTTAACAGAAGACATAGACGAAATCACCCCAGATGTAATATAAGTCGTCTCCTTCTCTATCTAAATAAACTGCAAGGTATAGCAGGCCGATTATTTCTCTAAACATGTGGGAGATATCTTTTGTTCATGGGTTTTTATTGTATCTTAAACACATAATTTGAAATAAGTACAGATGAATTTGAAGGCCTATTCATGTTATTTGACTGATTAGCACTGTCACGCTGGCTTGTCTAACTCTATTTCCGCATGGAGTAAATGCTCTGCTGCCTGATCTGAACTTAGATACCTGGCAATGTTAGAATGAGTGGAAATGACAAAGCTTAACCTTCAATCGGACGATATTAAACTACAATACTCTGATGATAAACCTTCTATGGCAAATTTAAGTAAACCATATTGGCAACATAAAGGGTTTGATTGAGGGTATCTTCGTGCGACTGCACAATATCTATATCACACACGCTTATATTTAACGAAATGAACGTAGTATTGTTGTAGTATGTGTTATCAGCAACAGTTACCCCTGTGGTTTTGAGGAAACATAGGCTTGCTGTATCCCGTTTAATATTGTCAGGAATCAGCTAATAATGTGCCTCTTGCTAAATCGGAAATATGCTGCTGGTGGGACATTGACGAAGTATAAATTGCCCCATCACAACACTTAAGATTTGCTTTTTCTTTTCTCACTTCCCGACCTTTTTTTGCGTTTTTGGTGGTGTCTCCCTAGGAACTTGAACAGCAAACAAACAAACAAATATTGAAATAAATAAGTAACCATGAAACTTGTTATGATCAAATACCCCTGTGTATGACAAAATTAATGATGAACAATCTACAGAACAATTGATACAGCTTTTTAGCAATTAATATATGATTATTTACAACCACTTTTTTTCCAAATATGAAACGTTAAACAACCCATTTGATTGCTATTGATTTGTTTTTGCATCTTCTTTTTCTTTATGTTACATGTAAGTTGTATGTAACCTTACTTTATATATCGCTGTTACATTGTACAGATTGTAGACCCGGACCAGCAACTATAATCATCGTAGTGGACTCCTCAACTAGCGAAAAAAATGCGTTTAACGCGTCCAAAACATTTGCTGCATCATTTGTTGAAGGATTGTCAATAGACGCTGGTGACTTCCGAATCGCAATGCTGACGTATTCAGTTGATGTCTATCTTGAGTTTGGGTTTAACAAGCATACGAATAAAACGTCTATGCTAACAGCTATAGCCAATATCTCAAATGTTGTTGGCCCATCTTATCTGCATAGAGCTCTGAGGAAGGCACGGGAGGTAAGCATAATTATCAACCACACATGGTAACAAATTACGACAACTTTTTTATATTCTTATGATCATGTTACCGTAAAGTTCATATATTCATAGCTTTATACCCGTTTTGCAGATTCAAAGTGTCACGACAAGACACCTTACCGATCATACACGTCCAATTTTTATGATTTATATTTCCAATAGATTCTACTTTCTGATTCCCGATTCGGAGTGAAACAATATATCCTCCTTCTATCAGACGGGCTTTCTACTTATCGACAAGAAGCCGTACAGCAGTCACGAACTTTGAGGGCGCGGGGTGTTAAGGTTCTGTGTGTGGGGATAGGAAGTCAGGTAGCCCAGGAGGAACTGCTTCAGATAGCTACAGATACTCCGTACGTCTTTTCTCCTAGTAACGACGATGTCCTCAATGTCATTCTTATGGAGACAGTGGATACGAATTGTACAGGTATATATTGTTATTGTTGCCTATAAATAGTACATTGGTGAGTTAAAAGGAATTCAGAAAATGACAGGACAAATACAGATATATTAGTATAGTGAACATGTTGAAAAAAAAAATAAGAACAGCGATACAATATCCATACTGGGAAGTACGGATCTATTATGATGAAAACTGCCTACTTATTGCGCAATCTAGGCAAGTAATTGAGCAATAAATTAGAAGGTTTCCCGGCGAATAGTGCATTCACCTTTCACCAAGACGACCGGGGTTTGATTCCTAGTTTGACTACTTGTACTTTTCTAGGTACTCTAATTTCCTCCAACACGCCCAAAATTAAGACTCGCTCTTTGTGCTACATATGTACAAATTCAGAGGCATACCTATCAGTTAATTAACATCAATCATGATTATTAAAAATTGAATTTCATGTTTTTTCTTTAAGCGTGATATGTATGTTACTACTTTTCCCATATATAATTTTTTGTCGGATTCATTTGAATTATGCATTATCCCACTTTCCAGATTGCCTGATCAATAAGGTCTCCGACATTGTGTTGTTGGTAGATGTATCTAAATACCAGTCAGCTCAGCTACAGAGGACATTGGACATCGTTAGGTTCTTCATACATCAGGTCCGGACGTATTTCTCCGATACACGGATAGCGATGGTCACGTTCGATGGCCGTCAACATGTGAAGTTTGGCCTGACTGACGATCAAGAAACTGACGGTATACTTGTCAAGAGTCAGATAGGCATTACTACGTACGATCGGGAGTCTGACGTCAAAGCAGCGTTAGCGTTTGTTCGTACTTCTGTATTAAGTGGTGCTCGAGGAACGAGCCGAAATTTTGTGGTGGTGTTCTCTAATGAAGAATGGACAGACGTGGATGGCATTGTACGTGAGAGACAGGCCCTGAATATGGACAATGTCACTGTGGCCTTTGTTCCTGTGGGACTCCCAGCCGAGCTTGATACCGTGTATTCTGTCGCCTACCAAGAAAGCGACGTATACTACGTCGGAAATAACGTGGAGGATCACGATGAGGAGAGACTGAAGGCCCTGATAGCTCAGACGTCTCACGTGGAATGTGTTAATGATTTGTTTGATAAACGACAGTGAATGGTGCTGAATAGATGTTAGATTGTCAACATACTGCACGAAACGTTCTGTGAAGAAGACCTTTATATAAACCACAAAACAATATGAAGCATCAAGTTGAGTGTACATACGTTTTCGGATAAAAAAACCCACCTTGCCATTCGGCAGGTTTTAACTGTTTATTCAAAAGACTTTTTTTTGTTTTTCCTTTCTATTTTTTAATCTTCAATCTATTTTCAAACACCTTGTACTACTCCTGGTGTAAATGAATCCTCACGGCCACATTCTTGTTACTTTATGACGACATTAAGGCTATGATATTTTTCTTCTGTGCTCATTTCTATTTTTGTCATATCATTTTGCAGATCATATTTCGCGATCACATAAATGACCAGCGAAATTGCGAAAATATCATCCCGCGTAAATCTATTCACGATTGTATAGCTAGTGAAACGATTTTGAGTATATGCCATCTTGAATTATCTATGATATAAGATGACGATCGCTCCCAGATATGTACTGAAAGTCACTCCATTTCAAACTGAATATATAAGAGTAATACTATAATTGGTTTGTCAGATAAACACTGTCTGTGAATACCATGCCCAGCTTTGATTACCTCGGAGGATTGTTTCATTACCTCGGATATTGTTAGTAGTGTAAATGATGGACTGACTAAAAACGTTGTAAAGTGACTATCTCCATTTACCTAATGTAATGTACCGTTCTGGATTTACTCGTCTAGTATGGTTAGGCTAAAGTGCACCTCCAACGTACATAATGTCATCTTGTATCTAACATCGTTTAAAGCCGCTGTCAGTCAATCAGTCTTATTGACTACAATGTGTGGCGATATACTTGAGTGTGAGCCAAACCTTTACAATATATGCAGTAACATCCACTAACCACTACCAATGTAGCCACTGATGCGTTGCAGCCGTTTTTAATTCTTTACTTGGGCAACTAAAGTAACCTAGTTATTCGAGAACTGGGTTTTCCACAGGAATGTGCGTGTTTTCCCCCACTTTCACAGCAATCCATGTCAGGGTAATAAACGATTGACAGGTCAGGACTACCAATTATAAGTTATTTCAAAATGTACATGTTCCTTTCGAAACAGAATAGTAGCATTTAATCTGGCAAAATAGTACACCAGTATGTTTTATTAAGTGTTATGTTAATATTTACTGCTTTAACAGGGGCTAATTTTAAATACTGTGCTAATGTAACAGGCGAGATTTTATACCCATGTTCTCTACTAAGGTTTCCTTATGCTTAGGAATAAGTAAGACAGGCAAACACACACTTTTAACTAAATGTATTATACCCCGTCTATACAGTAATATACAACACATCACCTAACAATTACACTAGCTCGGTCTCACTATAGATACTCATGGCTTCACTACGTGTTATATAAATATAAGTACCACCCTCCCGATTCCACAGATATATAAGCTACACTAAGAAAGTAAAGTACCCCTCGACCTTGCACCTACATCAAGAGAAACAAAAGATAGAGAAGCAAGAGAGTCGAGCTGACCAGTGACTCAACGCGTTCGTCTTGCTACCGAACCACACGTGCACTCGGCTATTTATACCCTACTCCAACAATACCCGATAGAAAACAAATAAGAAACAAGATTACATAACGTTTACGGAATTACCCTGCAGTAGCGGAAGTAAATAAACTTGCGGTCTATTAATAACGAGCCTGGATGAACGATAACATGAACACGAATGCACGAGGTTACTTCTACACAAATATACAAAATATCTACCCGTTACATTCCCCCCTTTTCAAAGAAAATGTTAATCCTACAGTAAAACACTAGGTAACATTTGCCTATACGAGATATAAATTTAAAAATATTTTCCAAATATTCTCGACTATATGCAGCATTGCAAATTACTTGTTTCACAAAATAGATTACAATGTTTAGAAATATGTTTTCCTTATATAATGATCATACATTATTAATAAAATAAATCAATATTTCCGTCATAGATATACAAAAATTAGCGACTGTGAATATGCTTAATACAATACATTTTAAATTATTTCAAAAATTGATAAATTTTATAGAAATTTCAACAAAAGTTTACATGTAATCTTCTGTAAAAATTAAAATCCTTTTAGATAGTCAATCACAAATAAATTCTGAATATCAAATTTATCATTATTGCATTAATATCAAATATCTACACATATATATACAAATATCACAACAATTACAAAAGTCACAGTCTATGCCACGATTTCGACACGATTCACAGTTCTTACGTGACGCGATAGTCCACACTGGAAACAATAGGCACACTATATAACACTAATACTAACAGTCACAGTCACCCACAGCTCTACATGGGACTACACAGAACACACAGAACAAAGATAAGAAAACGATGCCCCCCCCCCCCCAACACAGATTAGCTATTTCATCAGTCCCACAGAAATTGGTCCTCCTCCGGTAGCTGTACTGGGTGAGGGGTATGGTCTTGACCCCACCCTCGGACAGAAGTTGTCACACGAATCTCGTCCCCTTATCTAAAGGTGACTTCAATAGTCTCATCCCAGAAATACAGAAATTCCAAAATATTACAAAATCGGCAAAGGTTGGGCGGGTCATTTGTAGGTTTACTTGCTGGACAAATGCAGGTGTCTTGTCTTCGCTTGTGTCAACACAATGATAAATTCAATGCACAGAAATAATTCGCTGTAGGTGTTGTGACATGGTTAGGAAGAAATTCATATGGAATATAAACATCTAATTTTCTTAGCAGTTGAAATTCTACCCCGAGTTATACAAAGACCCACAAATTCACGTTTACCACACACTCTTAGTCATATTTTGAATGATTCACTAGCTAAAGGTTGTAAAAAACGAAGATATATACACATCTCGAGGTAGTCAAGTTAGCTGACTGGAAGTCCGATAACGACAGACAATACTACACAACGCACGTCAAATGCAAGCTTCGTTCTTTGTAAATGTTATTTTACTTATTTGTATACAGAAATAAAACGGTGATTGGCATCTCATATTTTATTTTACTTTCTCTTTCAGTTTTTTGTTTATATTGCATCCATTCCGACACCCATCATCGTATGATATTTAGGTTTGTTTTACGAACTAAAACACCAAGCTAACAAGGTAGTTACAATCTTAAGTACACCAATACCCTTAAACACACTGTGCAATATTCTTCCTGATCTATTTATCGGAAAAACCGTTTGTTTTTTGTTAAAATGTTATACAGGAAGTAAATGTGCATGAACGAATCAGAAAAGATCAGAAATTTTCAGGTAAGTTTTATTTTGTGAAGTAATAACTATACGAATGAAATGTATATTTTGTACAATGCGTGTATGTACAATGTCGCTACATGTTAAAGTAATAATAACGATATAGCAATTAAGACATTATGTCGGGTTCAGGCTACCTTTCCTTTTGTTTCGGTGTCCGTTTCTGTTGAACTAATATCCTATTTATTTATTTTTCTTCCTGTCCTGTTCTAATGTGATGACACTGTAGAATATATTATCTACTTCACTATAATGACATTCACGTGCATTGGATTGTAATATAATACACTGTTAAAATGTCTGATTTGTTTAGCCGTAACGCCCTATTCATTTTTTAAGCTTAGGTGTTATCATTCAAATTGGCAAGTGTCAAGTTCCACTGTAAATTCGATGCGTAAATGAACATATTCATGCCTAATTGAAGAGGCGTCCCATTCCTGATAGCTAGGTTTATTGGTTTCAGTGAAAAATTATCTATATTCTAATTCAATAATTTACTGCCAAGTGCCATTCTTAATGTTTATCTCATATTCGATGCGTGTAAACTTGGACATACTTAATATAGTTTAAACGTCTGATTTGTTTAGCCGTAACGCCGTATTCATTCTTTAAGCTTAGGTGTTATCATTCAAATTGGCAAGTGTCAAGTTCCACTGTAAATTCGATGCGTAAATTAACATAATATCATGCTTAATGGAAGAGGCGTCCACTTCTTGATAGGTTTATTGGTTTCAGTGTAAAATTATCTATATTCTAATTCAATAATTTACTGCCAAGTGACATTCTAAATGTTTATCTCAAATTCGATGCGTGTATACTTGGACATACTAAATAAGGCGACGCACTTCTCTTGAGTTAATTGGATGCTGGCCAGTTATTCCACTGACAATGATTTTATGTAAACCACATTTGATGCGTGCAAAAGTAAAAGGCTAAACATATTGTACTTCGTTTTCCTGAATAGGATTCTGTGTAATAACATTTCGATTGCAACCAAATTAAATAAGCGAATAGATAATGGCAAGTTGCAGGCTTAGGCCAAATGTCAATTCGATGTTTACAACCTGTTTTGTTTATCAGTTTTAGTTATAGGTTTTCATATGTCTGATTGGTTAATTGGTTTCCATGAAAGAACTCCCCTAAAATGATTGGTTCCAACCAACCGCCTCCACAATAAATGCATTTATTCAATATTTACATTTGCATGGCAATGAAACAAGAAGACAAGGTTAATGTTTTTATTGATGAATAATAATAGAATCCATCCCTGATGTGAGGTATGAATAAGGTAATTCAAACCCCAGGGATAAACTATTGAGCAGGAGACCCGAGGCTTTGCCGAGGGTCTTTTGCTCAATATTTCCACCCGAGGGTTTAAATATCATTACCCTTACCTTAAACGCCGGAAATGCGGATATCTCGGTCTAGTATGCAAGAAAGGAATATCCACCCCTTCAGGTGAGGGAGCAAGAAAGAATATACACGTACCTGCTGTTATCCATTGCATGTTGAAACTGGCAACTTATGTGGGAACCCACTGCAGAATGGTGGATTTGCTTTTATGCCTTCTACTTAGGGAAACAAAAACGACCAAAATAAACCTGCTTCACCAGTTGTAATATTTGGAATCTTTATGTGTTCTCTCTACTTCTAGCCAATCTGACAATGCCTCACTTTTGACATTATTGTCGAGCGTTCGACAAGGTGGGAAAGGCAATGGGTTATATCTAAAATATTTTAAAAATGTTGTTAATACCTGCTTAACGCTCAGCATTTAGGGTATTTGCTTGGTTTGGTATGGTTAAACAGTGTTAAACGTCCTATCAACTGCTTAAGTTATTTAAGGACATACATCCATGTTTGTAATGCATGCGTGTATGTGAATTGGAGGCAGGCGATGTTGGTATAGTTGCTTCTTTTTGATAATGTTGATCTGATGCGGACGCTATAATGCACCGTAGGAACCCAGCACAGCATTCCGCCCGGTCACATCATACTAACAACGGGTAAAGTGGCTTATTGGACAGAACCAATTGCCTTCCTCACCTTGGCAAACGTTTAAAAGTAAAGCCAAAATTCAGGTTTCGCCATGCAAGGCCCTAGTAAAGAAAAGGTAGGAAGGATTAGAGAGCAACATAAAGATCCCAAGAATTTCAATGTGTGCAGCAGATTTGTTTTGGTAGCGTTTGTGTCCCCAAGTAGAGGACACAAATGCTTATCCGAAATTCCCACATACGTCGCATCTTACCGGCGATCATGCAGTGGGTAACAGCAGGTGTATTTTTTCGTAATTCCTGATCTGCAGGGTATTGGGGTAATTGAACCATCTGGCTGACCCGTTGTCAGTTAATGCGACTGGACGGAATACTGTACTAGGTGCCTTCGGCATGGTACTTTAGCGAGACAGCATTATAAAGTAGGCATCTGATCCGCGCTGTCGCAAGGAGGCAAATACATCAAGCGAGTTTTGCAAGCCTCTTGGCATATCCTTAATGACCTTGGCTGTTAGTGTGACGTTAAACAAAACAAAAGCAAATCACAGGAATAGTCCCGCAGTATAACAGTAAAAGTTGCATGGGATTCGACTTAGATTTTAATTATTTTGACTTAAGTCAGGTGGTTGAAAATCTAAAATATTTTAAGTTCCATTTTAAGGGATTTGATAGGTCACCCGGACTTGGAACAGAACCCTTTGATTACCTTTACTCCATTTGGATGAATGTTCATCACTTCAGCCAACTGTGAGGCCGTGTGAAACAAAAAAAGTAAATCAGAAGGGAAAAATATAAAGATCCCGATTGTTGCAAATAGTGCAGAATGGTCTTGTTGGTGATCGCTGATGTGTCCCAAAGAATACGCATTAAGTCATCACCTCAGTCAGCTCTTACAACATAGAATGGGTAGCGGCAAATATGTTTCTTTCTTAATACCCAAGCTACAGATGTGGGTAAATAATGAAGATCAAATTAGATCAAGTATACATGTCGTATATTAACATGTATTATCTGGTTGAAGTACATTTTATGCCTCATCATATAGTTGAAATAGTTCAGGGCTAATGGTATATTGCATAAATTGTTATTCAGATTGTGTTTGTACAGTACAGGGTTTTCACGACAATTGAAAATTGAATGGTTGTTTTTACTTTCCGAAGCGAAAAGCATTACTTTCTCAATATGGTGTTTTATTAAGGATGGCAATGGTTATTACATTAGCAAATTTGGTAAAGTTAGTTAGTACTTGACGATTATTTCCGTCCAACGGATGTTAGCGAAAACCAAACGAATCGCTCCATATAAAGACTAACATAAAATATTTGAGTTCGTCACTGTTTTTTTCAGGCTCGTTGAGATTTTGTATCAGATTAATATGTACCAGTATTGTTTGTATTAATACAAAATAGCGGATATGGGCAATGTGGAATCATATATAGAGTGAATGTATTCATAGAATATTTTTCAGGGAAAACGATTTTCTCCCAGAATGTTTTGTGTACACGGCGTGGTCCTCGTACTACTATCCTTGGTCATTATTTTAAATGGTGAGTAAAGAGCAAATAAACACAAAGAAGGTAAATTTCATATTCAGAACGATTTTGCTTTTGAGATCAAATAGATCACAACAGTATTATCAGTATACCGATGCAGACAAAACCTGTTAAGGTTGTTACATGTATGTATTTAATTTGGTTGTTTGTAACGGCGTATACATTTTGTATACATGTACCATATTTTTCTGCCTAAATAAACGTATATATGTACGTAGATAATCGAATATCGTTAATTTTATTCGTTTATAGTGAAAGTAAAATTAAATTATATATGTTTATGTATCAAAGGTTATATAACTAAGCAAGAAAAGGAATCAAAACGTCATTTTCAGCTGAACGAGGCATCGTGCAAAAAATGTGTTGCCTACCAGAAAAAAACCTAACAAGAAAGCATTCAATGATTTTACAACTTGATTGTTTATATAGAAGAAGTTATGTATCTCTGTCCGTCTCTTTCTCGTTAAATCTGCTTTCATGTCTTCTGTCTGTCTATCTGTCTCTCTCTCTCTCTCTCTCTCTCTCTCTCTCTCTCTCTCTCTCTCTCTCTCTCTCTCTCTCTAACACACAAACTCACACTTATATCGATGTTACAGGTGTAGACTCAAGTGGCGACATTTGCCAACTGGGCTGGAGATGGTATAATAACCACTGTTATCTGTCAAGACATGATGTGACCACATGGACCAATGCACAGGTATTAAATTCTGTTTATTTTACAACATATGTTATTTATGCTTAATTTATATTTGAGAGAGAGAGAGATTCCATAAACATTTGTCGAGTGTACATTCTCGACAAAACTGCAAGTAAAACCTTTGATGATTACATGTATTTTGTAACAATGGCGTATATGATCACTAAGCACAAGGTTAGATCGAAAAGGCTTACTGAAGGTAAAAAGCACAGTTCAGACGCGCAGACCTCTTACATGTACTTGTAGACTGTACAAAACCTGGCTGCATAACAATTATAGTCTTTGCCCATGTTTTGGACGTTACAAAATCATCACGTTTACAGCAACTCGGAAATCTAATTATAACAATGCTCTATTATATGCATTGGAACAGAAAGTCAATAATGATGTTTTATGTTTTTATGTATTACCGGTCGCACAATTGTATTGATTAATGCATCATTTAATGTATATGTTTATTGTATTGATAGCACTAACTGTATTGCTATGTACTTTAAAGCGCTTTAGAGTAGCTTATTCTAGCTTGGTAAGTCGCTATATCGAATATTGCTATTTTTATTTATCTGGTATAAAGCTAAAGATTAACAAGACACTCTTGGAACATATTTCAAGAATAATTAATACCAAACTATTTAAAAATGCAAAATGTTTACTTGTCACTTTTGGCTCATAGAATGAAACTAATTAATATCTGCGGTGTTATTACCAATATTCAATAATGTACAACAAATTAATGCTATTATCTTAGTTAATACGCGTTAAAGCGATACACTTTTGTTTCGTGCTCTTACATGACCTTTATTCGCAGAAATAAGCATGCATAAGTTTTAAACGTTTATGACGACTAAGTTAGTATGTAGTAATTTGATACATTATTCACGTTTCCTTTTTAACGTTTTAGCAAGAATGTCAGAGGCTTGGTAGTAACCTTGTAACTATAGAAACTGCTCACGAAAACTCGTGGCTAAAGGGACTTGCAGGCTTATCAGGTAGTACTTCATCTTATCACAAACACGATTTCATGCCAATAATTAATGTATTTCTAAGCATGAATATTTTATTTCAAATAAGTTTTAAATTCCACCTATATCGTTCCTTGCATCTCCGACAAATCATTAGACGAAACATCTGTACGATCCAGTTTAATCAATTTGAGGCACGCTGTATCTAATTCCAAATTTTAGATTCCATATTGTCTAATGGTATGAAGCAAATCGAATATCAATGCACGCATCTTCAACAACAATTGCAAAATACGGCTTGTTCGATCATGTGTACAGGGTAAATGCTTAACATTTTGTTAAATTTTAAAATATACATGTCATGTGCGAAAGACGAGTTAGAGATACTTTTGTAACTTAATGACAGGGTGGTGGCGAATCATACCGTTTTATGTAGTTATGAGTAAGTTTGAACAGGTTTGATTTTAAAAGTGACAATATAAATTTTATGACTTTCAACTTAAGTCAATTTTGCTGTACAATCGATATATATGATAACCCCAGATCGTCGAAAATCCGCCGGCAATAGATAATTTTGTGAATTTGCACCACAATTAGGACACATTCCGAACAGTTCATTAGAGAAGTACCAAAAGTTCTCCTGTTCATCCGCGATAAGTGCTCTAAAGTAAACATATATAACCTCCCTGTTTGAGAAATCGGATACTATTATGATCAAAGATGGTGTTGAATTAACTCCAACCATTTTGATTGAAAATCAGACTCTCAATTTCACGGACTTATCTGATATATCAATTGTACTGTTGAATCGGACTGAATACACAACATGTCCATTTTTATAGGATGCATCACAGAATTCAAATTTATTACGATGAAAAAATATGCATGCATTAATAAATGCTGTGAGTTTAAAGATTCACAAAATCTTAATATTGCGCGTGCACTGTTTACGATTGTGCATATGTAATTTCATATGTTGATACGCTCAAGTTGACCTTTAAATGTATAACTCACATGACCTCTGAAACATGTGTTAAGGTGAACACTGAAAATATAATTTCATGTAGCCTGCGGGTGTTTTACTATCATTGTCTGGTGGTCAATTCCTCTGAACGAGCTTTTAATGGGTTGATAGTACCCAGTATATAATTTCGTATTCTTAGCCGACACAGCAAAGGTAGTTCCGGGACTGAGTTATTTATATAAATATTCCCTCATAAAACAACGAAAATCATTTTTGACTAATGATATTTGAGTATTTAGTATGGGAGCAAAGAAACAAAATATATTAATGTGCTTATTTTGTTTGATCGTATGAAACTGGTCTAAATTGTTATTAAAAGGAAAGTAGTCTGATGATAAAACGATCACGTTATAGTGCATATAAAATTTGAAGGCATGATTTAATCTAATTGATTAATAGGTGCGTGGATATATTTTGTTGAAAGATAACCCTTGGATTGGAGCAAATGACCAAAGTAGAGAAGGGGACTGGAGATGGGTCATAGACAACTCTAAAGTGACATTCTCAGACTGGGGATCGGGTGAACCAAATAATGATCTAGGTCACGAAGATTGTGCGCAGTTCTACCACACCAATCAATGGAATGACAACATCTGTACAGTTTATTGTCCTTTTATTTGCGAAAAAGGTAAGTATACAGTAAGCTTACGAGGTCCATACAAAAAAAGACATCATTGCAAAACCTTATAAATCTTGGACGTACAATTTCACAAAAAATATACCTTTGTTACACATGCCTTCCTATAGTGTTATTAATTATAAGTTCGATTTTATTTACGCTTCAGTATTACATTGTGTTTTCTAAACAAATGATTATTTACATGTATAATGCAATCTTTCATTTCATACTGCATGTTTGTTGCCGTCTTTGTTTTTTGCAGCAAAGTAAACATTTCTTAACACTTTGTAAAGGATCTTGATTTTCTTAAGGGCTGCCAGTCAGTTGGCACATTTTACCTGGTTTTGTTTGGTGTTGGTTTTATGCAGTTAAGCGTCCTATAAACAACTAAGTTTAGCGAAAGACGTTGTTCGATGTGTGAAATGTATGCATTTATGCGTCAGTTCTACTTCGTTTTATGTTTCCTAACTCCTTTCTTGACAATAACTTACGTTTGAACTTAGAGTTTGTTGATCATTGAGTTCTGGGACGTTCTACTGACAGGAGAACTCACACAAACACAAACACGTGTTACAGGCAATACTAGCAGGTAGCCATCTTTATTACACGAGAGTATTATGGGATAGAGGTTACAGAATCGGTGTATACAAAATTGAGACAAGTAGTATATTTATACGAAACGCATAACTATCATCAACAGAGTTGAACCTTCGCCAAAACGGGGTTATGTCCAGTGGCGGGAACATACCAAAATACTCACAATGGTAGTAGTTATGCATCAGTAATTGGTTACCTTCAACAAATTACTAGTCCTTCGTCAGTAAAATGTGACTGGTGGAATACCATGTTGTGTGCATTATTTAGTAAGGTATTAGCACTAAACTGTTGGCATCAGGTCCTTACCATTGCATTACACACCTAGAGGAACGCACTTAAATTACTTAAAGAGTAAATAGGACGCGAACTTCTACCAAACAAATCCAAACACTAACAAGTTTTTGTCCTTTACTGATATATAGCGTTTTAAAGAACGCCTACAGGAAAGAATCTGTCCATTCGCACCATATTACCATCTCACTCTTCTTTATTATATTTGATTACATACGTCTATAATAATCATATACTCAATCCTAATAATGGTGACCGTATTTTTGATATTTTTATGCTAAACATATTTATATTTTCAATCAATGCATCCTCATACAATGTACTTTCCAGAAGATAAATGTCTCTCCCATCCCTGTTTAAACGGAGGGACGTGTACCAGGTCAGGATCAAACTTCAACTGTAGCTGTACAAATGAATACCAAGGAATCAACTGTCAGCTTCGTAAGTTTTCTTAATCTCTTTAAATTATGTAAGTGTTTTACCAAGGCATATATGTTCACATACAAATATATGATCCGAGTGTGGCGGTCAATTTATGTACCACGGCTATGTTGTCTGACGTCACTATGTGAAAACAGTTCTGTTTTATTTCACATTCATTATTAACTAACAATACCATTTAATTTGATCTGCTCTCCATATATGTATGGTTAAGGTATGAGTTAATATAAGATTACTTAAATAACTTTAAATGTAAGCATAATATAGCAAGTATTTTACAATTACAGTATCATGCAATATCCTTGAAATTATATTTAAATGGGTTGGAAAAGCAACTTGAAACATAAGGGTTATTAAATCACCTTTTTGAGAATATGCCTTGACAGCAGTCGTTATAAGTAACATTGAATATTGACCTACATATGAACCGCCATAAAATAAATAACCATAACCTGCATACCAGCGAATAAGCAGTTAAGTTTTAAAAACTATCTTATCTTAACGCTCCAGTTTCTCATTATATAAAAATATATTAGTTGCCGATCGGATACACACTGTAACGGAAACACAATGTCGTTCTAATTAAATATGTGTTGTTATCACAAAGCTTAACACATTACTAAAAAATATCCATGTCTACACCGTAGCTTTTAGTTCTTTGCTGTAAAATGAACAATACATTATTAATTTAAATCTGCCCTGCATATTGCACGAATTATTGAGAAATTACGTTCAAAGTGATTACCTCAAAACACTTCGATTCAATGATAAAATAAAGATTCGTTCACAATGACAATATCCTGTTATATCAATAATATCATATTTGTTTCTCTAAGCGAAAGTAATAGTTATAAACTAAAGCGCAAAACGATCGTATATTCATTTTTCAAAAAAAAAAAAATTAGCTCGATCGTTTCTGAAGTAAATAAAACGGAATTCGCATCAACAATATATAAGCGGAAAACGAAACCTATATGCGTTTTAGACCCGAAACCCTAATATTTGTTAAGCAAATTTAATGAACTGACGTAATGTGCTTTCTTCCGGTACTGTCCAGGAAGTGGTGGTTAAAACTTTGGTAACGCTTCGTCACGAAACCATGTTTCCTAACTCCTTTCTATGGGATTCTGTCCAATGGCGGGAACATACCATTAACAATGGTAGTATATAAATATCAGCAACTGGTGGTTAAACCATGTCTATCAATTTTATAACCGTAAATTATACACAAATGTGAAGTCGATAGCAGGAGGGCTATCGCCCTACTTTTACAGCCGCATCGGGAAATAGCTACGCTGTATAATATGGTGTGCAACGTTCAACCAATTTTCAGTTAGTTATGCGTCTTAAATAAATGGACAGGTACATTGAACATAATGCCCATGCTCCGGAATCGTTTTCAAACGGCGACTAAAACGGCAAACAACGTGATTTGCAACCTGTGTTGTCCACTGTGTCTGAGGAGAGAAATCAGATGCGAGAGGATGGTTTGAGGCCACAGCGTCCCAACGTCGGTTGATGCATGTGTAGAAGGACCGGCCAGATTTCGGGGAGGGTCTATTATGGTTTTTAGGTATTGACAATGACTGAAAATAACTTTGTAGTTACCGAAAGCAATCTTACAGCTGATATATCAATATGCTAATCCCTTCGCATTTCTCTTATTCAAGGCGAAATCTGACATAATATTCGGCTAAAACGTGACTACACGTTGCAAGATTGTGTCGTTTCCGACCAACCTTACAGGCGGAGATTGCCAGACGCGGTGGAAACACGGGTATTGATTAGACATGGGAATTGACGACAGGTCACATTACTATAACGGCGTGTACGACAATACAACACAGATCTATATACATTAAGGAGAAGGGACAACATTAACTGTTCAATACATTTATAATGATTTGTTTTTATAAAACTATAAACAAAACCATTTTTATTTTATTTTTATTCGCTAGTAATTTACCATATTATGTAAGCTGCCGATCTTCTCTCTCAAAATTATCTTATTTCAATAATATTCATTCAAAATGATGCACTAAGGTTTGCAAAAGGAATTACATACACTGTAACATTTCGCATATACACTGGTTGCCCTTTTTATGTTCTACAACTTTATTGCCTGACCTTATAACATCTACGTAAACATCTTTTATTGGCCTTGACGTTGTCCTTCTTTGTTGTGTCTGTTCTATATTCACTTAAGATTAACAATACTTAATAAATTGATTCTGCTCTGAATATTACGTGTATATAAGGTTAGCTTACTTCAAAAACACGAATTGGTCGAAAATACGTATACAAATATTCACAATGACATATCATGTACAATGTTTACTATTTAATTTCAAATGGGAAATATCTTTCATATTTAGTACAACGGAAACTCCCATTTACGCCAAGTCTTGTAAGAATGTTGTCACATGCAAATATATAGGATTACCATATGCATCTATGCAGATGTACATCGTACAACATAATGTAGTATTATATCCAATATATGTTTCATTGTCGATTCGTTCATATGGGAACATTTAGGTAACTCAGCCAACAATCATTCCCCTTCCCATATTAGCAGCAATGAATGATAAATGTCTCCAATCTGCATGGTGACTTTGTTGCTGTTGATATTTTTATATTTGTGTTTTGAGTTCTGAAAACACGCGTCCAAATACATATCTGTCTCTGGTGTGAAATTTCTATCTGTATAAAACTGATTTGATAGTCTTGGTAGTAGAATGATGCCCGGAATATGACTGATTCAGGAATGCAAACATTCATAATATAACTGCTCAGACAGGTCCTAAAAGTATCCTCTTGTTGTCGTTCCTCATTAGAATTACATGTGTTAATATGATAATTTATTGGTTATTATCTATTTCATCATTTACGATAAGACTTCACCTCTTATCACGACAGAAAATCCCTGTTACGGTCAACCTTGTAAGAATAGAGCGACGTGCCAATATGCTGGGTCGACATATGCATGTTCGTGTACATACGGGTTCTACGGTGTCAACTGTCAGCACCGTAAGCAATAACGCAAATTAATGGCAGATTATCAATATATTTGTTTTATTTGTATTTACAGTTATTTACATTAGGAACCATAAAAATATAACAATGTATCCTATACCTTGTCTATATCTTTTTATTGCAATACGCTTGATTCATCCAGATTTTTTAATTGCCTCCATCTTCAATTAACAACCAGATTCATGAAAAGGGAAATCTGTTTATCACAAAACTTTATATCAATTTACGATTTCTGTGGCACACATTGCGTGTAACATGTACCACTTGTTTCCATTTACACGATACAGTTGACGCCTGTCTGATATCTCCTTGCACGAACGGCGCTACGTGCAACAGGGTTGGATCGGACTACAGCTGTTCCTGTACCGACAGATACACCGGGTCAAATTGTACCAAAGGTAAAAAAAATAATCATTTAGTTAATTCCTTTGCCTTAAGCGACACATTTTTCACTTCCTGTTTGTATATATGTTACTAGCTTATTTCCAAAACAATCCTTTTGAATTCGTTAAGGTGTTTGTGCCCTTTAACGCAGACGATTGGGCAAGTTTTTGACCACATTGAAAATATACTCCCTAATAATATAAGGTTAAATACACACATATGTTCCGACAGCGTGCTAGTTACCTACAAAAGAGAATTCAGATATACCACATATCAGTAAAAATATTAAACTTAGAAGAAACGATCCACAAAGTTAAATTGGCTATGGTAGGCAAGATTTTTTTACCCCAAATACCTGCATTTTAGTTCGGTCAGGTCTGGTCATACATCCTAAATTCGATTGATACACATAGACAATCTAGTTTGTCTAAATAGATATGAATCAGAAGGGAAACGTTGTTTGATTAGCATACAGTTATAGTTTAGACCCTTCATATTTATATTGTATATATTACGTCTGTAATGTTGCTGGATACATTGTTTTACATTTTCCAGATTGTAGGCCCGGGCCAGCTGATATAGTAATTGTATTGGACTCCTCGAGTAGTGCTGAAATCGTGTTAAATGCGTCTAGATCATTTGCAGCATCAGTTGTTGAAAGATTGTCAATAGACGTTGATGACTTCCGAATCGCAATACTGACGTATTCAGTTGATGTCCACCTTGAGTTTGCGTTTAACAATCATACGAACAAAACATCATTGCTTACTGCTATACACAATATCTCAAGTGGGTCAAGTGCGTCCTATCTACATACAGCGCTGAGGAAGGCATCGGATGTAAGGCTTTTCATAGTATCTTCCACACATGGTGCAAAACTTCATTGATTCCTTTACACTCATACAACTAACTCACCAGAAAAAATAGTAATGTAATATCGTTCACACATTAAAAGGACTTCCATATAAAAGCATATTACAAATACATAACTAATATCATGCAGGTATATTTGCTAATAAATCACTAGTTTTGTCTATCAGTACCTTATTTAAATCACATTGAACTATTTAAATTTGACAACCCTACTTATGATTCACGTTTTTTCTCTACGCTACGTTATATTTTTCCAACAGATACTACTTTCTGATTCCCAATTTGGAGTGAAACAATATATCCTCCTTCTATCAGACGGACTCTCCACCTATCGACAAGACGCCGTACAGCAATCACGAAATTTGACGGCGCGGGGTGTTAAGGTTCTGTGTGTGGGGATAGGAAGTCAGGTAGCCCAGGAGGAACTGCTCGAGATAGCTACAGATACTCCGTACGTCTTCTCTCCTAGTAACGACGATGTCCTCAATGTCATTCTTATGGAGACAGCGGATATGGATTGTACAGGTATATAAGTCTTTCATTTTTAAGTTTAAAATGAAATTCAGGAAAAAATACAAGACAAATAATGTATATTTACATCAGGAGTGACTATTGGGATAGTTCATAACTACCGGGAATATAACACGTACTCAAAACCATGAAATCTGAAAAGAATACTGATGGTGTTTTTTTGCAAGTACATTTGACAATTATTGGGCGGAAAATTGGCACAATTGATAGCACTACCGGCTTCTACAAAGACAACGATGGCTTGATATCCTGACTGAACATGAGATGGTACGACGTCACCTGCTCGAAACTCTGTGCTTTTTTGGTTTCTTTAAAAACATAACAATAAGGACACCCTTTACCACCGAACCAACCAGAGTAATAAATATAAGTTGGTAACATCTTCATAATTGTTGTTAAATAAATAAGTTTAATTTAAGTATATAATATATTTACGTACTGAATTGACACATTCATAAAATTCTTTCCAGATTGCCTGATCAATAAGTTCTCCGACATTGTGTTGTTGGTAGATGTATCTAAATACCAGTCAGCTCAGCTACAGAGGACATTGGACACCGTTAGGTTCTTCATACAGCAGGTCCGGGCGTATTTCTCCGATACACGGATAGCGATGGTCACGTTCGATGTCCGTCAACATGTGAAATTTGGCCTGACTGACGATCAAGACACTGACGGTATACTTGTCAAGAGTCAGATAGGCATTACTACGTACGATCTGGAGTCTGACGTCAAAGCAGCGTTAGCGTTTGTCCGTACTTCTGTATTAAGTGGTGCTCGAGGAACCAGCCGAAAGTTTGTGGTAGTGTTTTCTAATGAAGGTTGGACAGACGTGGACGGTATTGTACGTGAGAGACAAGCCCTTAATTTGGACAATGTCACTGTGGCGTTTGTTCCTGTGGGACTCTCAGCCGAGCTTGATACCGTGTATTCTGTCGCCGACCAAGCAAGCGACGTGTACTACGTCGGAAATGACCAGGAGGACCACGACGAGGACAGACTGAAGGCCCTTATAGCTCAGACGTCTCACGTGGAATGTGTTCCTGATTTGTTTGATAAACGACAGTGAGATGTACTGGATAGATGTTAGATTATCATCATACTGCACTAAACACTTTGTAAATACACCTTTATATAAACATCAAAACAAAATGGAGCATCAGGTTGAGTGTACATATATTTTCGGATAAAAAAGCTTGCTATTCAAAGCAGGCATTGTTTATACAGAAGCATTTGTTATGCTTTGTTTCTATTTTCTATTTTTTCATCTACTTTCAAACACCTTGTATTACTCCTGATGTATATGAATCTTCACGGCCACATGCTTGCTATCTTATGACGACATTCAGGCTATGACTTTTTTCATCGGTGCTCATTCTTATTCTTGTCATATTATTTTGCAGATCATTTTCGCGATAATGTAAATGACCGGCGAAATTGCAAAAAACATCACCCGCAGATATCTATTCACGATTGTATACATGTAGCTAGTGAAACGATTTGGATTACCTACATTGAAATATCTATGATATAAGATGGCGATCGCTCCGAAATATGCAGTGAAAATCAGTTCATTTCGAATTTAATAATAGTAATAATATAATTGGTCTGTCAGATAAACACCGACTGGGCATACACTATACAACCTTAATTACCTCGGAGGATTGTTAGTAGTTTAATGATGGACTGACTAAAAACGTTGTAAAGTGACCATCTCCATTTACCTAATGTAATGTAATCTACCGTTCTGTATTTAATCCGCTAAGCTAAATTGCACCTCCAACGTACATTATGTCATCTTTAATCTAACATCGTTTCAATGCCGCTGTCAGTCAATCAGTCTTATTGACTACAATGTGTGGCGATGTACTGGAGTGTGAGCCAAACCTTTACAATATATGCAGTAACATCCACTAACCACTACCATTGTACCCACTGATGCGTTGCAGCCGTTTTTATTTTTTCACTTGGGTAACTAAAGTAAACTAGTTATTCGAGAACTGGGGTTTTCCGCAGTAATGTGCGTGCTTTCCCCCACTTTCACAGCAATCCATGTCAGGGTAATAAACGATTGACAGGTCAAGACTACCAATTCTTTCGAAACAGAATAGTAGCATTTAATCAGGCAAAATAGTACACCAGTATGTTTTTATTAAGTGTTATGTTAATAGTTTCTGCTTTAACCGGGGCTGATTTTAAAAACTGTGCTTATGTAACAGGCGAGATTTTATACCAATGTTCTCTACTAACGTTTCCTTATGCTTAGGAATATGTAAGACAAGCAAACACACACTTTTAAGTAAGTTTATTATACCCCGTGTGTTCAGTAATACACAACACATCACCTATCAATTACGCTACCGCGGCCTCACTATAGGTACTCATGGCTTTGCTACGTGTTAAATATATGTAATTACCACCCCGCTGATTCCACAGATATCTAAGCTACACTAAGAAAGTAAAGTACCATACGACCTTACTCCTACATGAAGAGAAAGAAAAGAGAGAAAAGCGAAAGAAGTGTGCTGACCAGCGACTCAACGCATCCGTCTGACTACCGAACCACACGTGCTCTCGGCTTTTCATACCCTACTCCAACACTACCCAATATATTAACAGATAAGAAACAAGATTATACAACGTTTACGGAAATACCCTGCCGTAGCGGAAGTAAATACACTTTCGGTCTATTACTAACGACGCTGGATTAACGATAACATGAACACGAGAACTTCTACACAAATAAACAAACTATCTACCCGTTACATTCCCTCCTCTTTGAAAAATAGGTTTATATTAATCCTACAAAAAAACACTAGGCAACCTTTTCATATACGAGGTATAAATTAAAACAAAAATGTACCAAAACTTCACGACAATATACAGCATTGCAAATAACTTTTCTATTTCAAAATACGTTACCACAGTCATTATAATGCATATTTCAACCCTACTTGGCTCTTTACATTCGTAAAATAAAGTATCCCCCCCCCTGTTGAACCCCTGGAAAACCCCACCAATCAGACGGTAGTATTCACGCGCGTGATCAGTCACGAAGCCATGCTTCCCACTTCATAAATCCTTCAGCCTTCCTTGTTTACGAACGTGTTTTGGTTCTTACTACGGTCTTTGGGGTTCCAACTGCTACTGGCGTTGTTTGTCCTGAGATAATATTGGATCCTTTATATACTATTACTTATTTTTGTTTTAATTTAAGCGTTATGCTTTATTTTGCGCCGCTTTGCGACCAGGCTCAGCCCACGTGTTCGCGTTGTTTACGTTGAGATGGATACACCTCCTTCTCAAAGGCGCTGTCCTGGGGGTCATTATTTAGAGGCTTCCGACTACCACCCTTACCGTCCGAGCTGTCGGTTATCAATTGAATAAATCAATATTTCCATCATAGATATACAAAAATTAGTGACTGTGAATATGCTTAATGAAATACATTTTAAATTATTTCAAAAAATGTTTTTTATAGAAATTTCAATAAACGTATTCATGTAATCTTCTATAAAAATGAAAATCATTTTAGTTAGTCAATCACAAATAAATTCTAAAAATCAAATTTATCATTATTGCATTAATATCAAATAGCTACACATATATATAAAAATATCACAACTATTACAAAAGTCACAGTCTATGCCACGATTTCGACACGATTCACAGTTCTTACGCGACGCGATAGTCCACACTGGAAACAATAGGCACACTATATAACACTAATACTAACAGTCACAGTCACCCACAGCTCTACATGGTACTACACAGAACACACAGAACAAAGATAAGAAAATGATGCCCCCCCCAAAAAAAAACAACAGATTCGCTATTTCATCAGTCCCACAGAAATTGGTCCTCCTCCGGTAGCTGTACTGGGTAAGGGGTAAGGTCTTGACCCAACCTCGTACAACAGTTGTCACACGAATCTCGTCCCCTGTTAGAAAGGTGACTTCAACAGTCTCATCCCAGAAATACAGAAACCCCAAAATATTACAAAATCGGTAAAGGTTAAGCAGGTCATTTTTGGTTTACTTGCTAGACAACGGTTAACTTGCTGGACAAATGCAGGTATCTTGGCAGGTATTGTATTGGTATTGGGCATTGCTGTGGAAAGTTACTTTGAACATTGAGGGCGACCCTTTGATAAAATAATAGAACAGAACGTAAATGTGTACGTATTTCTGATCAAAATCAACTATATCACATAATAATAAATATATATATCTTGTCCCGTGAAACAATAAACAATACGCGTATGAGAGACCTAGATTCAATGCACAGAAATAATTTGCGGTAGATGTTGTGACGCGGTTAAGAAAAAAATCATGTGGAATTTAAACATATTATTTTCTTAGCAGTTGAAATTCTACCCCGAGTTTTACAAATACCCACTAAATCCACGTTCACCACACACCCTTAGTCATATTTTGTATGATTCACTAGCTATAGGTTGTAAATAACGAGGGTATATACACACCTCGAGGTAGTCAAGTTAGCTGACTAGCAGCACGATAACGACAGACAATACTACACAACGCACGTCAAATGCAAGCTTCGTTCTTTGTAAATGCTATTTTACTTATTTGTATACAGAAATAAAACGGTGATTGGCATCTCATATTTTCTTTAACTTTCTCTTTCAGTGTTTTTTTCCATTGCATCCATTCCGACACCAATCATCGTATGATATACATGTTTTACGAACTAAAACACAAAGCTAACAAGGTAGTGACAACAAGTTGATCAACACCCCAAACGCATTGTGTATTATTCTTCCTGATCGATTATTTGGAGAACCGTTTGTTTTGTATTAAAATGTTTAGGAGGAAGTAAATTTGCATGAAAGAATCAGAAAAGATCAGGAATTACCAGGTAAGTTTAAGCTAATTTTTATTTTGTGAAGTAATAACTATCCGAATGAAATGTTTATTTTGTACAGTGCGTGTATGTACAATGTACCTAGAGTCGCTACATGTTAAACTAATAATAACGATATAACAGTTCAGACATTATGTTGGGTTCAGGTTACCTTTCCTATTGTTTCGGTGTCCTTTACTGTTGAGCTATTTTCCTATAAATGTTTTCTTCCTGTTTTGTCTTAATGTGATGACACTATATATTATATTATTTGCTTCACCATTATGACGTTCACATGTATAGGATTGTAATACAATACACTGTTTAAATGTCTGATTTGTTTAGCCGTAACGTCATATTCATTCTTTAAGCGTAGGTGTTCACATTCAAATTGGCAAGTGTCAAGTTCCACTGTAAATTCGATGCGTAAATGAACATATTCATGCTTCATTGAAGAGGCGTCCCCTTCCTGATAGGTTTATTGGTTTCAGTGTAAATTTATCTATATTCTAATTCAATACTTTACCGCCAAGTGACATATTAAATGAATATCTCAAATTCGATACTTAAACATACTAAATAAGGCTACGCACTTCTCTTGAGTTAATTAGATGCTGGCCAGTTATTCCACTGACAATAATTTTATGTAAACCACATTTGGTGGGTGCAAAACTAAAAGGCTTAACATATTGTACTTCGTTTTCCTGAATAAGTTTCTGTGTAATAACATTTCGAATGACTGGTTTCAACCAAACGCCTCCACAATAAATGCATGTATTCGATATTTACATTTGCATGGGAATGATACAAGTAGACAAGGTTCATGTCTTTAATGAGGACTAAAGGAACCCACTCTCGAAAGGGGGATTCGCTTTTATGCCTTCTGCTTAGGGAAACAAAAACGACCAAAATAAATCTGCTTCATCAATTGAAATATTTGGAAGCCTTAAAAATGGTTGTTGTTATTACCTGCTTAACGCTCAGCATCTACGGTATTTGCTTGGTTTGGTATGGTTTAACAGTGTAAAACGTCCAATCAACTGTTGAAGTTAGTTAAGGACATACATCCATGTTTGTAATGCATGCGTGTATGTGAATTGGAGGCAGGGTATGTTGGTATAGTTGCTTCCTTTTTATAATGTTGATCTGATGCGGACGCTATAATGCACCGTAGGAACCCAGCACAGCATTCCTCCCGGTCACATCATACTAACAACGGGTAAGGTAGCTTATTGGACAGAACCAATTGCCTTCCTCACCTTGGCAAACGTTTAAAAGTAAAGCCAAAATTCAGGTTTCGCCATGCAAGGCATTAGTAAACAAAAGGTAGGAAGAATTAGAGAGCATTATAAAGATCCCAAGAATTCCAATGTGTGCAGCAGATTTATTTTGGTAGCGTTTGTGTCCCCAAGTAGAGGACACAAATGCTTATCCGAAATTCCCACATACGTCGCATCTTACCGGCGATCATGCAGTGGGTAACAACAGGTGTATTTTTTCGTTATTCCTGACCTTCAGGGCATTGAGGTAATTGAACCATCTGGCTAACCCGTTATCAGTTGATGCGACTGGACGGAATACTGTATTAGTTGCCTTCGGCATGGTACTTTAGCGAGACAGCATTATAAAGTAGGCATCTGATCCGCGCTGTCACAAGGAGGCAAATACATCAAGCGCGTTTTGCAAGCATGTGGGCATATCCGTAATGACCTTGGCTGTTAGTGTGACGTTAAACAAAATAAAAACAAACCACAGGAATAGTCCCGCAGTATAACAGTAAAAGTTGCATGGGATTATACTTAGATTTTAATTATTTTGACTTAAGCCATGTGGTTGAAAATCTAAATTATTTTTAGTTCCATTTTAAGAGCTTTGATATGTCACCCGGTCTTGGAACATAACCCATTTCTTACCTGTACTCCATTTGGTTGAAAGTTCATCACTGTGTCAGCTCTTACAACATGGAATGCGTAGCGGCAAACATGTTTCTTTTTTAATACCCAAGCTACAGATGTTGGTAAATAATAAAGATCAAATTAGATCAAGTATACATGTCGTATATTAACATGTATTATCTGGTTGAAGTACATTTTATGCCTCATCATACAGTTGAAATAGTTCAGAGCTAATGGTACATTGCATAAATTATAATTCAGATAGTGTTTGTTTTTAGTCATACTAAAAATATTTATACAGTACAAGGTTTCACGGCAATTGTAAATTGAATGGTTGTTTTTACTTTCCGAAGCAAAAATCATTACTTTCTCAATATGGTGTTGTATTAAAGATTACAATTATTATTAAATTAGCAAATTTGGGAAAGTAATTTAGTACTTGACGATTGTTTCCGTCCAAAGGATGTCAGCGAAAATCAAACGAATCGCTCCATATTTAGACTAACATATTTGAGTTCCTCACTGTTTTTTCTGGCTCGTAGAGATTTTGTATCAGCTTAATATGTACTAATATTGTTTGTATTAATACATACTAGCGGATATGGGCAATGTAGAATCATATATAGAGTGAATCTATTCATAGAATATTTTTCAGGGAAAGCGATTTTCTCCCAGAATGTTTTGTGTACACGGCGTGGTCCTCGTACTACTATCCTCGGCCATCATTTTAAATGGTGAGTAAGTAAACACAAACAAGGTAAATTCATATTCACAACGACTTTGCTTTTGAGATCAAATATATCACAACAGTATTATCATTATATCGATGTTTGTGTACCACATTTTTGTGCCTAATTAAACGTATATATGTAGGTAGGGAATCGAATCTCGTTAGTTGTATTTGTTTATAGTGACAGTAAAACTAAATTATAATTGTTTATGTAACAAAGGTTATATAACTAAGCAAGAAAAGGAATCAAACAGTCATTTTCAGCTGAAGGAGGCATCGTGCAAAAAATGTGTTGCCTTCCAGAAAAAACAACAACAAGAAAACATTCAATGATTTTACAACTTGATTGTTTATATAGAAGAAGTTATGTATCTCTGTCCGTCTCTTTCTCGTTAAATCTGCTTTCATGACTTCTGTCTGTCTATCTGCCCCTTCTCTCTCTCTCTATCTCTTTCTCTTTCTCTTTCTCTCTAACACATATACTCACACTTATATCGATGTTACAGGTGTAGACTCACATGGCGACACGTGCCAACTGGGCTGGAGATGGTATAATAACCACTGTTATCTGTCAAGACATGATGTGACCACATGGACCAATGCACTGGTATTAAATTCTGTTTATTTTAAAATATATTTTATTTATGCTTAATTTATATTTGAGAGAGAGAGAGAGAGAGAGAGAGAGAGAGAGAGAGAGAGAGAGAGAGATTCCATTAACATTTGTCGAGTGCACATTCTCGACAAAACTGCAAGTAAAACCTTTGATGATTACATGTATTATGTAACAATGGCATATATGATCACTAAGCACAAGGGCAGACCGAATAGGCTTACTGAAGTTGAAGACACAGTACAGACGCGCAGACGTCTTACATGTACCTGTAGACTGTACAAAACCTGGCTGCATAACATTTATAGCCTTTGCCCATGTTTTGGACGTTACAAAATCATCACGTTTACAGCAACTCGGAAATCTAATTAAAAAAATGCTCTATTATATGCATTGGAACAGAAAGTCAATAATGATGTTTTATGTTTTTATGTTTTTATGTATTACCGGTCGCAAAATTGTATTGATTAATGCATCATTTAATGTATATGTTTATTGTATTGATAGCACTAACTGTATTGCTATGTACTTTAAAGCGCTTTAGAGTAGCTTATTCTATCTAGCTTGATAGGTCGCTATATCGAATATTGCTATTTTTATTTATCTGGTATAACGCTTCAGATTATCAAGACACTCTGGGAACATATTTCAAGAATAATTAATACCAAACTATTTAAAAATGCAAAATGTTTACTTGTCACTTTTGGCTCATAGAATGAAACTAATTAATATCTGCGATGTTATTACCAATATTCAATAATGTACAACAAATTAATGCTATTATCTTAGTTAATACGCGTTAAAGCGATACACTTTTGTTTCGTGCTCTTACATGACCTTTATTCGCAGAAATAAGCATGCATAAGTTTTAAACGTTTATGACGACTAAGTTAGTATGTAGTAATTTGATACATTATTCACGTTTCTTTTTTAACGTTTTAGCAAGAATGTCAGAGGCTTGGTAGTAACCTTGTAACTATAGAAACTGCTCACGAAAACTCGTGGCTAAAGGGACTTGCAGGCTTATCAGGTAGTACTTCATCTTATCACAAACACGATTTCATGCCAATAATTAATGTATTTCTAAGCATGAATATTTTATTTCAAATAAGTTTTAAATTCCACCTATATCGTTCCTTGCATCTCCGACAAATCATTAGACGAAACATCTGTACGTTCCAGTTTAATCAATTTGAGGCACGCTGTATCTAATTCCAAATTTTAGATTCTATATTGTCTAATGGTATGAAGCAAATCGAATACAAATGCGCGCATCTTCAACAACAATTGCAAAATACGGCTTGTTCGATCATGTGTACAGGGTAAATGGTTAACATTTTGTTAAATTTTAAAATATACATGTCATGTGCGAAAGACGAGTTAGAGATACTTTTGTAACTTAATGACAGGGTGGTGGCGAATCATACCGTTTTATGTAGTTATGAGTAAGTTTGAACAGGTTTGATTTTAAAAGTGACAATGTAAATTTTATGACTTTCAACTTAAGTCAATTTTGCTGTACAATCGATATATATATAATAACCCCAGATCGTCGAAAATCCGCCAGCAATAGATAATGTCGTAGATTTGCACCACAATTAGGACACATTCCGCACAGTTCACTAGAGAGATACCAAAAGTTATCCTGTTCATCCGCGATAGGTGCTCTAAACTAAACACATATAACCTCCCTGTTTGAGAAATCGGATACTATTATGATCAAAGATGGTGTTGAATTAACTCCAACCATTTTGATTGAAAATCAGACTCTCAATTTCACGGACTTATCTGATATATCAATTGTACTGTTGAATCGGACTGAATACACAACATGTCCATTTTTATAGGATGCATCACAGAATTCAAATTTATTACGTTGAAAAAATATGCATGCATTAATAAATGCTGTGAGTTTAACGATTCACAAAATCTTAATATTGCGCGTGCACTGTTTACGATTGTGTATATGTAATTTCATATGTTGATACGCTCAAATTGACCTTTAAATGTATAACTCACATGACCTCTGAAACATGTGTTAAGGTGAACACTGAAGATAGAATTTCATGCAGCGCGTGTGTGTTTTTACTATCACTGTCTGGTGGTCAATCCCTTTGGACGAGCTTTTAATGGGTTTATAGTACCCAGTATATAATTTCGTATTCTTAGCTGACCAAGCAAAGGTAGTTCCAGGACTGAATTATTTATATTAATATTCCCTCATACAACAACGACAACCATTTTTGACTAATGAGTATTTGGTATGGGAGCAAAGAAACAAAAATATATTAATGTGCTATTTTGTTTGATCATATGAAACTGGTCTAAATTATTATTAAAAGGAAAGTAGTCTTGTGATAAAACGATCACGTTATAGTTTATATAGAATTCGGAGACATGATTTAATCTAATTGATTAATAGGTGCGTGGATATATTTTGTTGAAGATAACCCTTGGATTGGAGCAAATGACCAAAGTAGAGAAGGGGACTGGAGATGGGTCGTAGACAACTCTAAAGTGACATTCTTCGAATGGCGATCGGGTCAACCTGATAATAGTGGGGATAACGAAGATTGTGTGCATTTCTACCGAAACAATCAATGGAACGACAACTCCTGTACATCCAATTATTCTTTTATTTGCGAAAAAGAAGGTTAGTAAACAGTAAGCTTACGAGGTCCATACAAACTAAGACATCGTTGCAAAACCTTACAAATCTGGGACATACAATTTCACAAAAATATACCTTTGTTACGCATGCCTTCCTCTAGTGTTATTAATTATAAGTTCGATTTTATTTAAGCTTCAGTATTACATTGTGTTTTCTACACAAATTATTATTTACATGTATAATGCAATCTTTCCTTTCATACTGCATGTTTCTTGCCGTCTTTGTTTTTGCAGCAAAGTAAACATTTTTAAACACTTTGTAACGGACCTGGACTTTTTTTAAGGGCCGGCAGTCAGTTGGCATATTTTGTCTGGTTTTGTTTGGTGTTGGTTTAATGCAGTTAAGCGTCCTAAAAACAACTAGGTTTATCGAAAGACGTTGCTCGATGTGTGCGATGTATTCATTTATGCGTCAGCTCTACTTACTTACAACGTTTTATGTTTCCTAACTCCCTTTTTAACAATAACTTACTTGTGCCCTTAGAGTTGAATCTTCGCCAAACTGGGGTTCTCTCCAGTGGAGGGATATACCATAGTCCTTTACAATGGTAGAAGTTAAACATCAGTAATTGGTTACCTTCAAAAACTTGCTAGTCCTTTGTCAGTAAAATGTGACTGGTGGAATAATATATTGTGTGCATTGTTTATTAAGGTAGTGACACCGAACTGTTGGCATCAGGTCCTTACCATTGCATTACACACCTGGAGGAACGCACTTTAATTACATTAACAGTTAACAGCACGCTAAACCCTAACGTCACTGTACTCAAATCGGGACACTTTTTAGATACATATCAATGTTTTTTATACCATACTATCAGTTCCAAAAATGTTTTTTCATTTTTCATAAATTGATACTATCCACTTTCACGATTTGATATTTCGGGCGCGTGGTTCTATAAAAGGTACGCGAAATACCATCAGAGTTATGTAGGCTCTTAAACCGGCGTTACTGTATCCTGAAAGGGACACTTCCGGTATTGCAAATATTTGGGGATAAACGATCAATATCGGCGGAAAATATGCATAGTTGAAATATTTTAGAGTCAACGAGGGTTCTGATTAAATTTATTCTCCAAACGACCATTAATTTTGATAAAATAAACTTTTGAAAATGATATCAAAATGAATAGCGTCGCACGGCACATAAATCAAGAAAATCTTCTTTTGGTAATTATGCTTACTTTATATTGTCCATGTAACGATAATAAGCAGTAAATAAAGCTTAATACAGTTTACTTGTCATGAAAAATATTATCAAATGAAAACTGTATGCATAAACGTTCTTCTTTGCATTGAATGACTGTTTCTTGGGTCGCTTTTCCACAGGTGTCCCGTTTTTGGGTACTGTCTCGATTTGGGTACAGGGACGGTACCCAACAAATCCAAACACTAATGTGTCCGTCCTTAAATGGCATATAGTGTTTTAAACAACGCTTATGGTCATCAATCTGTACATTCTCACCGTGTTACCATCTCACTCTTCTATTTTAAATAATAAAAAGATAATTATATTTTCAATCAATGCACTCTCATACTTATCAGAGGATAGATGTCTCTCCCATCCCTGTTTAAACGGAGGGACGTGTACCAGGTCAGGATCAAACTTCAACTGTGGCTGTACAAATGAATACCAAGGGACCAACTGTCAGCTTCGTAAGTTTTCTTAATCTCTGTAGATCTGTAAGTGTTTTCCCCAAGCAATATCCTTTCAAGGGGAACAAATGGTACGATTTATACACATACAATATATATGTACCACGACGATGTTTTCTGACGTAACTATGTGAAAATCGTTCTGTTAGCTCCATCGTTTTATTTCACATTCATTATTAACTCATAATACCACTTAGTTTGATTCTGCTCTCCATTTTCAATGTATGGTTAAGGTATTAGTTAAATAAGAGTACTCAAAACATTAGATGGGAGCATAATAAAACAAGTATTTCACAATAACAGTAGCTTGCAATATTCTTGAAATCATATTGGCAGAGATAGGAAAAGCAACTTGAAACATATTGGTTAATAACACCTTTTTCAGGAATATGTCTTGACAGCAGTCGTTATTGGTAACATTGAATATTGACGTACATATTTACGGATAACCCGCCATGAAATAAATAGCAATTACCTGCATACCAGCGTATAAGCAGCTACGCTTTGAACCCAACTTATCTTAACGCTTTTCTCATTATTTCAAAATTTCCCTAAAGCCGATCGCATACACACTGTGGAACCGAAAAATAATATCGTTCTAATTAAATGTTTGTTGTTATTTAGTAAAAGATATGTATATTTTTTTAACACCGACGCTATTACTTCTTTGCTTTAAAATTAATAAAACGCTATTAATTTGAATCTGCCTTGCATATTGCAGGCATTATTGAGAAAAAAGGTTAACAGTCAAAACACTGATCACTTCAGTGATAATATGAGCATTATTCACAATGACGATATCATGTAAAATCAATAATATCAGATTTGTTTTTCTAAGCGGAAAAAAAGAAGTGTGCATTTACTTTATATCAGGAAGTCCCAGTTACGGTCAGCCTTGTAAAAACGGGGCCACGTGCCAATATGCTGGAACGACCTTCACATGTATTTGTGCAAATGGGTTTTATGGGAGGAACTGTGATAATGGTAAGTAAAAGTTAAAAAACTATTATCTTGTTTTGGCCAAAATTACCTTTTCATTTGATATTATTTTCATATTCATTTAATATCAACAATATTCATTCAAGATGATATATACAGGACGGCCAAAGGGGAAAGATAAGCTGTGGTGTCAGCTTCCCGGAAACATTATTGCGGAGATTTATTTTAAATATATTGCATATCTTGGTATTTGTATTTTCAATTTTTAGAGGATAGATGCCTCTTCCATTCCTGTGAAAACGGAGGGACGTGTACCAGGATAGGCTCGGTCTTTAGTTTTCACTGTACAAATGAACATCAACGACCTATATACCTGTCAGCTTCGTCAGTTTCTTAACCTCAAAGCTTTCTCTTAGAATGTATTCGAAGGTTTATTCATACATACACTTTGACATTTTGCAGACATTGGCGACCCTTTCTTTGTCCCAAAACGGTGCTGCCAGACCTAACATCATCTACGTAAACATCATTTTATTGGCTTTGGCGTTGTCCTGAAATGTTCTGTCTGTTTTATTTGTATGGGATTTTCGTAAGATTTATCATGAAGCTAGTGTTTATTGGCGTTTTTGTATGCCTCATGTGTTATTATTTTCTGATTTTTACTTGACGCCTGTCATAGTGTCCCTTGTGTTAATGGCGGAACATGTGACCGAGACGCAAACAGCTTTAACTGTGCCTGTACTGATAGATACCAAGGAACTACTTGTGAAATAGGTAGCACAACCCTGCTATTTAACAGGTTATCTTATAGGGTATTTAAAAGAGATAGATGACGTTAGTGGCTCATGGCTATGTTCCGCATGTTAAAAGAGTACCAACTTATGCAAATTGGATTTAACTAATATTTTAATTATTGATACGTTTTATATATTACAGCTCCATTGTCCAAAAGTCGTACAATATTACTTATTGTTTTGTCACTTCTGTTTAATTTGCTTTCGGTAACATAATATTTGTTGACCAAAGTGGGGATATGGATATACTTTCACTTCGGGACACGCTTCTGAGTTAACAAATATCCATGTACCCCCCTCTCCCCCCCTCCGAACACACACATACATTGACAATTTAATGTATAGTGTACAGTGGCATTACAGTGTTTATTATGATGTCAAGATCAAATCGAAGCCTACGTTTTAACGCTGACATCTCAGTTGTGAGTATTTAATTTCAACAAAATGACATCTCCTTATTGATTTTGTAGTATTTATACATAATGTGCAGCCGAAATGTGTGTCATTGAAATTTTAACGACGGATACTATTATATATTTATATATTGAGTTACCTACATCACGCTGCATTACAAAGTACCTGTATGTCTTGGTTCTAAGCCTATTCAATCTCTCAAAAGTCTTAATTTAATAGGTTAGGTGTCCGGCAGGTTCAACTATGCTATACAATCTGTTCTGAATGTAAGTTCTATACAATGTACCTTAAATTACTCATTAATGTCAAGACATCTTTAAACATTACAGATTGCAGACCTGGGCCGGCAGATATCCTGTTTATAATCGATGCCTCGTTCTGTACGGAGAAACATTTCAACGATTCAAAGGCAACTGTCACGGCAATCGTCAATAAGTTACCTATAGGAGCCGATGATTTTCAAATAGCAGTCATGAAATATTCATTTGATGCAACCATGGAATTTTACTTCAGTACCTATACAGACAAATCAGATTTGATTTCTGCCATTGATAACATATCGCCTACCATGGGACCCTCCTACCTCGACAAGGCCTTAGACAAGACGAAGGAGGTAAGTCGTTATAAGACAAAATAAGCCAATAAACATCCGTGTACATGTTTCATGTTATCCTTGTAAATAAAATTACATTGTAACGTGTTAATACGTTGGCAAATTATATTTTATCGTTACTTTTAACGATTAAATTGTCTTTATGTGGAATGCATCAGGTTGTTAGGCGGCGCACTCGCCTTTCATCAAGACGGACGGAATTCACTTCTCGATCGAACGTGAAAAAGTATTTGGTCATCCGCCCGATCACGTAGGGCTCCTCCGGGTACTTAAATTTACTCCCACAGTTTATATATTCATTGTATGTACATGTAAATGTCTGCTACCGTTACAGGTATTTGGTATTTCGTCATCCTATGGGGCTCGAGCACAGGTGTTTCAGTACCTAATTATAGTCTCTGACGGGCTTTCTACTCTGAGACCGGAAGCAGTACAAGGCGCTCATTCATTGAAAAGTCGAGGGATTAAAGTTCTAACCGTTGGGAATGGAGAGCAAGTAGACCAGACGGAACTGCTCCATTTAGCTACAGCCAGCCAATATGTATTTTCAGGGGGGAAGGAGGAGGATACCACAAATGTCATCCTAATAGAGACCGTGAACACTAGCTGTACAGGTAATTGTTCAACTCACATTGAATGAATAATATTCTTGTATTGATTATTTGTTTAGAGGTACTTTCATTAAAAACGTAAAGTACAATTTCCGACGAAATATTCCAACCGTTCCCTTTTTATATCAGTAGAATATTATACATGTACATTATTTTCATATACCTAAAGAACTTTTCTTATTTTAGTAAAAGAAAAAAACAAGCAGTCGGAGTTGATTTAATTATTGAATCCATGACCAATAGTTAACATTTAATCAATCATATACGTTTTTAAGTAATTGCTGCAGAAAGCTCATTAATGTATGTTTTCATGAAACTAATTGCTGATTTATGGAATCAACAACAATAGTATATATGATATTTCTTTTTTTACAGATTGTTTACTCAAAACAATGACGGACATGGTGTTTATGGTTGATATTTCTAAGCATCAGACTGTTCTACAACAAACGCTGGATGCACTTAGGGACCTGATATACAAAGAACTGGACTATAACCCAAATACTCAAGTCGGCATGGTCACGTTCGACTTGACAGCTACATTCAAGTTTAACCTTAATCAATATACAGATCGAGACAAGATCCTTCTGAACAGCCAGATCGGTCTTGAAACGACAAAGCAAGAGTCAAATATAACCGCTGCCTTAACGTTTGCCCGTGAGAAAGGGTTTGAAAACAATCAGACGGACGCCCGGAACATCTTAGTGTTGTTCTCTAACGAGGGATGGACTGAAGTGGATGGTATCTTACAAGAGAGGCATGCTCTAAATAAGGACAATGTGCTAGTGGTATTTGTTCCCGTTGGAAGATCAGCAGACATTGTCACTGTATATTCTGTAGCAGAGCGAGCTAGTGACGTGTATTATATAGAATAGAAAGCCGATTTAGTTCGATTTAGCGCTCTTGTGGCACAGACAACGCACGTGGAATGTCCCATCGATATCTTTGACATTAGACAGTAGATTACTAAAAGGATATATAAATAACATTACATGTAGCTGAGCGAAATTGTGTTATCTCTGTCTGTCATACATTATATTACAGAATCTAAGCCAGAGACTGAAATAACCCGATGTCGCTTCGTTACAGGTACGTTTTTCGCACTTTTAGTCGCACGTTTTCGTCTACAAATATCCCGTCCGGGGCCTCAACTATGTGGCCTCCTCACTACTAAAGCTACGTTTGATTGCATCCGCGTAAACAATTCAATCCGACCTCACAAAGAAGTAAACGTATTTCACATTGCAGATTATATTTTATCTGCAACATCATCTAATTTGCGTTAGCGCCCGAAAGAAGTAAATCGCTTTGTGAAAATTCCAGGATATATCGCGTAAAGCTGCCAGAGTAATCGGACAGTAAGAAAGATCTAACACGATGAATCACGTGGGATATCCCTGTCTGAGGTGCGAGAAAATATTCTTTGTTTATGTTAATAACATAACATGCCATTTCGTATCTCATTACATTTACCCTCAGTTTAAACCATCTCACATACCTACGATAAAACATTAATTATTATCCACCACTAGGTTCACGTCAAATTATCATGCATAATCTGGCTATTTCTATCAGTGCTTATGTACCTAGAAAGTCAGTGACTATCACGGGGGACGGCTTTATCACTTTCACGGTAAATCTTATCAACGCACTCCATAATAAACATCTTTCAGCGAACAGAACAGTTGATAAACGCATCAGTCATACTTTAAATTGACAAAAAGTGCCCTACATTCTTCTGACTGTTGATTTTAAACTGAATTTCAATATTGATATGATGCAGTTATGCTAACGAAAGCGATTTTAAAAAGCAATATTTGTTAATTATTTTATTATTTGTTTTGTAAGAATGCACATGTATATCAATTAGCCCAATTTCTATACATATTAATATGTTTGTTATATGTGCTGGGTTTGGATAATAGGATATACTCGAGCAATTATTACCCTTCGTATGTTAATATTTTAACTCTTCAATATTCATACAACGAAAGGCGTCATAGAATATCATTCTAACATTGATAATGGATGTTGCTGACCGATATTTGTCTATATCATTGAAGCTGCTATTCCAGCATCCAGGGGTTACGCTCACTTTCGCTCTCTGCACCCCTGGAATATGTCATAGTAACATTGAAGGCACGAGGCTAGCTATTTGATTGGTGTCAGGTGAAAAACCTGACCAATCACTAGGCTGATACTTGTTCTTTGAAGATTACAGAGGAGGGACGCCCGACTTCGAAGCCAGTAATTTTTACCGCGACGCGACCGAGATTTTGAGATTCCATCAAATAACATTTTGAACTCTAGACATAAACCGTATCCATCGTAACCATATCATTAAGTCCCATCCGTGATCGTAAAGACGGCAAAAAGAGTGAACGCTAATGTTTTATGACAAACTTACCATATTTTAAGACTTTTTTTTATAAATATTTATTCATGCATGGTATTGCTTTGTTTTATTTATTAAATCACGTCAGATTAGATATAATAAAACGTACACAACGGCAGTCGTTCCACATTCATTTCTGAGTTACTGTAAACATCGAGACATCATTGGAAGGTATACATTGCACGACGTATCTTTTGTAGGAATGCACTAATGATCAAAGCTTTGGTGCAGAACTATAGCTCACCGTACTCTTGTAATATGTACTTTAAATGGAACCCTGCTTCACTCAACTTGTTTTTGTTTAAATATATTTTTATTTGATATTTTCCTTTCATTTTAGAAATTTCAACATGCTTACTGATATTATTTTCATTGATGTGCTATGCACTTATTGATATACTTCGTGTAAAGTTGTACAGAGACGAGAAACACAACGATAATTCCCGGCATGCTGAGCCTGCTTTAGCGTCTAATTTCGTTAAAGTTTTTATATTGATTGGTATTGGATTGTTGCCTTGTCATATATACGCACACTATTAAGATGTTGTTTGTTTCAGTTAATGTAATAAGTACGAAATACCTTCATTTTTAGTTGGTTTGAAACTTATATTGTCGAAAATTGTATTATTTAAATGACACACCAATTAGAATCTCTCATAATACTTCAAAAATAAGAAAATATATCATAACTCTTCTAATTTAAAAACTATCATAGTACTTGAGTTATTTTATTTACTAGTCCTATGGTACAACCATTACACGTTAACTGACATTAGATATAGACTTGATTGATTTCAAAAAAGTTTTAAGATTATGTTCATAATCATAAGGATATGTAAATACTTATAACGATAAGGTGATAGTCATAAGCGATTATTTGGAGCAATTTTACAATGACAACTGTTTATAGATGACAGAGTTTCAAGAAATGTGACATTAGCCACAACTAGTCGTAAAGGCATACAACTGCAGTGTGTAAAACTTGTGAAACTATTTTCTAATATTCTTAATCTTGTCTGGTCTAACAGTTCGTCTTAACAGTTTATACAAAACTGAACACCGTTACTCTGAATTAACGTGTTGGCCTATGGTTGTTCTATGATTCAACATATCTGTGGGTATAACTAGCCCATACATTTGAAGTCAGAACATGACATTCGACCAGATGTACACGTATGAGATCAGTCCATGTTTTAGTACATGTCTTTAGATAATAATTAACGGGCTAACTCGGTATGTAATGTCATCGTGTCGGGTTATTTAAGCCCATGTTAAATACACAAAGATCTTATATAAACGTGTATGTCATTCGCGGACGTTAGTGTTTATCAAAGATGTCATGTATTGTCTGGAAAGATCGAGAGACCAGACAAATCGGAACAATCATAGAAACAGATCAAGGTACATTTCAGATACGTGTTTCAGTGTTGGAGTAATAGGTTTCGTGTAGATAAAGGGAATATGTAGTTAATTGACCTAGCGAGACTACTGACGACACATGGTGCTTACATCGGCCGCACGTGAAACTCACATTCGTGCGATTAAACAATCAGGTTTTATCTGATCTTCGTCAGGTTGTGCACTTGTGTTCTCAATTAAGTAAGATTTGGTTCGATTGGTCGATCAATATATCGAAAATGGCCGTTTGTTTTCCTTAGAAATGATAGTTATAGAATGTTACATAATCAGTGTTTTTAGTTATGAAATATGTCAACCACTAACCAACATTACTCCTATATAGTGTGTATTTTATTTAATTTGTTTTTCTTGCTGACAAGGTAGACGTTACAATCGATAATCAACAACACATGTAAATTTGAGATTTTAATTTAAACATAAAAATTACACAAATCATCAGTGAGAGTGAAAACTAATTTTGAGATACAGACGATGTGTTGCTTTGTTGTGTTGCTGAAGAACATGTGTTTTTGTAGGTACATGTATATGTATTGGTTGACAAACATTTACCTTTCTAAAACTAAATCCATGAATATTGTTCTAACGTTTGAAGTTTATAAAATAAAATAAATATTGTTATTGAATACATTGGTTTTAAGTTGATTTTCGTTCGAGACAAAAAAGGTCTAGCTAGCTGTTATTTTGAAACTTCTCTATCTTGGAGTTGCGATTAAATGGTAGGTTTTAAAGTAATACATGTTTCTATCAAAAAAGTACTGGATCGCGTATCTGTTATACTGACAATGATCTTTTGGGAATGGACAATTCCGTTTTCAATACGAGTGAATAGTTAACAGAACCCTTTTGGCTAAACATGTTCACAATTTGAAGTTCATTTTCACTTTTGCTCTAAAGTACGTCATATAATATACTGGCGCATGATAAGTGGCTGTAAGAATGTGATGATACTGACTTAAAAGTGAATTGGAAGTTTTATTTATTTGTATTTGCAGCGCTAGGTAAATTGTCTTGCCGTTCGTGTACGATTTACTTCCCCTTACTTCCAGCGATCTTTATTAGGCACGCATGCAGCATAATTTCCGCTTTTGCGCAGCACACCAGACGTTATGATATTATACATACAAGGATACATTCAAGAAAAAGATAACTGTTTTTTTCTAGCTAAAAGCTAACGATGAAGTATGTTTGGGTCGTTTTGTGTGTGTTTAATTTGGATGTTTTTGGGTCGTTTTGGGCGTTTTGGTAAACCGTCTTACCGTGTCCTTTGGGATTTAATATATCATGTATAGATCTATATGTTGATTTGACTCTTGTCTGTTAATGTTGTTATTGCAATAATGCTGCTCAATTTGTAGATAGTTATACTATTGTTCTAATGCCCCCACCACTGGTCAGAGTACGAGATATCTACACATGATTGTTCCACATACGATGCACGTGACTTGGATACCTGGGGATGAGAGCAAACATTATGAAGGGAATTACTTTCTGTTATTTTTAAAAGAGATGCCACCGTTTTCCGCCGTTTAAAAATAACAGAAACCATTCGCATTATATGTAGGTGTTGTGACGGAAGGGAAGACAGTTATTAGTTTAGGTATTAGTTTCATGTTATCCCATGGTCGCACCACTACCTCCGTCTCAAGGTTTAAAAAAATACCACTCCAGAACAGTCAAACCCCCCTACATATGCTTACCAAGGAACGAGATACACACATATATTGCATACAAAGCAAAGACATATTTAGAGTTAATATTGTTGTAAGTCCTGAATGCTTGTTTGGAAATCCATGTGAAAATGCGTTTCACTATTTTTTTGACTGTCCTTTATATGTAAATGATCAATTTGGAAGTATTACTCTTTCGCAATAGGTCTTCCGTGTTATATACTAAAACTATTCTTGATATACATGTAGTGCACACATTTATACACATACCAGTAACGTTTTAAACAATGAATTAAATCAAACACGATTGAATTAATTGAATAGGACCCCCTCTCTTCACCCTTCCCACCTCTCTATCCGTCTCTTCCACTCCCTCTCCCTCTCTTACATAATCTCTCTCTCGCTCTCTCTTCACCCTTCCCACCTCTCGATCCGTCTGTGTCACTCCTCTACCTCTCGTACATAACCTCTCTCTCTCTCTCTTCACCCTTCCCACCTCTGTATCCGTCTGTGTCACTCCTCTACCTCTCTTACATAACCTCTCTCTCTCTCTTCACCCTTCCCACCTCTCTATCCGTCTGTGTCACTCCTCTACCTCTCTCACATAATCTCTCTCTCTCTCTCTTCACCTTTCCCACCTCTCTATCGGTCTGTGTCACTCCCTCTCCCTCTCTCACATGATCTCTCTCTCTCTCTTCAACATTTCCACCTCTCTATTCGTCTGTGTCACCCCATCTCTCTATCTCACATAATCTCTCTCTCTCTCTCTCTCTCTCTCTCTCTCTCTCTCTCTCTCTCTCTCTCTCTTCTCCCTCTGTCTGTCAAGCACCTTTTCATATAAAATTACCGAGAGAAATGTATTTAGTTTTCGCAAACCTTTCACCCATTCTTAGTTTAAGTTATTTATATATATAAATATATTGATGTATTGTCGCTTCTAAAATGTTTTGTGTAATAACTGTTGAGGAGAGGGCTTTAATAATGATGTAAAAACTTGTGCCCGATCCTATTGCTGTAAAGCTAAAAGGCAATAAAATATGTGTAAACTAAACTACCACCTCCACCACACACCCTGTGTCACATTATGATACAGCGTACACTCCAGCCAACACTAGACAGCACAGGAATTTCAACAGCTCCAGGTAGTCAAGCTGGCTTATTGGAAGTCCGATAATAAAACGACGGCCGATAAAAAAGTACTGCACAACCCATATTTATGTAAGCTTTGTTCTCTACAAATACTAGTTTTGTTTATATATTTATACATTGATTGGAAAATAGTGTAAATCAGACAGTTTCCTTTCCGTTCTCTTTAAGCATCATTTAAGCTTTCTTTCGTGTCTTTTCTGACATCCGTCGTCATTAGATATATTAAAGTGTTACACTTGTCTGACAACGTTAAGTTGCTAGTAGATTCAATAACCCTTCCAGATCATTCACGATTACTGACCCAAATCAACAACATCGGAGATATTCTTGTTCCTGTTTAATATTAATGTGCTGTATAGATACAGAACGTAAATAGACATAAAACGGAATCGGAATAAAACGGGAATCGTCAGGTAGGTCTACACGAATTTTAATTTGACATAAATTTATTTATAAAAAACGCAAATGAAATTAATATATTGTACAGTATCCACTCGGAGAGCTTTACGTGGCATATTCGTGAAATAACAGTAACGATATTACAACTAGGAAGTTATCTGGGGTTCGGGATATCTTTCCTTTTTTTTCGGTGACGGTTAAATGTTGTAATTTCCTATCAATTTTCGGTTTGAACTTTGTGTTAGGACACGGTGACACATATTATCTAATAACCTGTAACAAAATTTGTATGTAAAGTATTAATAGTTATTATTTTCACCCTGTTTAAACAAAACCACCTATGTAAGTGATAAAGTTTCCTATTGTTTGGTAGTAACAAAATATTCAATTCTACAGAGTATACTTTTATAAAAAAACTTAATTACCTTTCACTTTCGGATTTCAACCTTTGTTGTGTACATTGATAATTGGAAGTGACAGACGATATTTCATTTCCAATTCGATGCGTTCATATTTATTCATAGCTAATAATATAAGGGTACACACTTCTAATTAGTCAATTGGCTTCGGTGCAGTATAACACCTATACTAATGACTTGATTCCAACCGACTTTTGTGTGCTCATACATGGCAAGTGTCCAACTAAGTCTGATTGCTGTTTTGACATGTTTTTATACGCATAGTTAATTAGGCTCTCCATCTGATTGGTCTAATGCAGCGGTTTTCGTAAAATAACTCGTCTTTAATGGTTCAATTTCAACCAGTTCGATGAACATACATGGATAAGCCTCTTGTATGGCGCAGTTTTTCCGCCTCGGCGATTCATGCATGTAGACCATATATTCATTGCATCTGGTATGTTTGCTCAGGGTTTCCGACTTTTACCCACCCTACTCAACAGTATGTCTACTCCAAACAACAAACAAAAGATATAGCATGTCCTGCAAGCGGGTGATATCAATTCCACAAATTTTCTCGTATTATACAAAATACCGTTTTAATTTGATTTTAATACTGTACGTATGTTGTTCAGGACCATACGGCAGAAAATGGGTTAAAAGTATTTGGTCAAAGAGAGATACTAATTTATCAAAAGTGCAAGGAAAAGGTGAGAAAAGAAATGTATATATAAATGAAATCCCAATAGATCAAGAGATGGTTTTATACATGTGTCATGTATGGTTTAGCAACCTATTACATTCAGGTGATGTGCAATGATGTTATTCTGTAAGGTGATTGTTTGGCATTTACAACACTCCCAGCTCAGTATTCAAATATTATACATGTTCACCTACAGTATGACAGCAATATCACCACTGTCTCAAACTCTATGACGGACATGGCGATTGATTTAAGTATCACGACCGTTATCATGTTTTTCCTCAGTAAAAGCAAACTTCTGTGCTACGCTTATAGAGATTACACGTGGCATTTGATTTACTATATCCAGGGTCTATTTAAAAAGTAATCAGACTTTTAGACTTCATAGGCGGGATGGTATACTAGAGAGTAATCGATCAATGTTAAAGAAAATGGCCGTAGCCCCCGAGATATATGAGACATTGTTTTGAGTGCTTTAGATTGATATTTACATTTCCTCTATGATATCACTTTATAAAGGAAGGACACAGCGTTTTGAGTCATACTACTTTAGACCGGAAGACAAATATAGAGTCAATGCAAAAGTTGTTTTTGAATGTCCTTTCGAATTTTTGGACGAAAAGTTGTTTATTTCACCATGATACTAATGTTATAATATTTATATTAACAAACTTCTACACTGTATTGATTTTAGATGAAAATGAAATACTGAACTATGTCGATATGATGACAAAAGGACAGCATAATGACACAGAACTGTATGGCGACATAATGACAAAAAGGAAACAGAATGGCACGGAAATATGGGCGATATAATGACTCAAGGACATCATAATGACACGGAATTATGGGCGATATAATGACACAAGGACAGCATAATGACACGGAACTATGGTAGCAGTATACAGTAGAGGGTTGTGGCCATGGGTGATATTTTTGTTAAATGTCTAACCCCTGTATAATGATATGTAAAACAATTATAAAAATAAAACTGTACTAAAATTGGTATAAGCATGATGAAGTGGGCTACGTAAGCTTCACATTAGTAAAAAATAAAGAAGATTTTTTTTGGTTCGAGAACAAAATTTTGGCCATAATCCGAAAGGGTGCCTACACATGAAAAGCTAGCTTTACAGGAGGTACAATTTTGACAACAGCTCACGACGCAAAAATGCAAAAAATCAAGTTTTACAACTTTACTGGGACCCAGATAATTCTGCAACCAGGTAGGTAGTCTTTAATTTAAGACAGAACTTAGGAAAAAAATACTAGTTGCGGGGGTCAAATTTTGGGTCAAAAATAGCAATTTTTGGCATTTTTGGTAATTTTTGATTTGGTAACCATGGTTTTCACACAAGTGACATACATAGAAAATTATACACTTCTCAGTACTTTATATGTATTGTAAATTTAATGCAGTTTACAAATATATATACATGTATACTTGTGTTGTGTAGGGTAAATCCGCTGTGTTTACATTTCCTCGACACGTGACTTGTTTATCAGAGTCGGGCCATTTCTACTGTACACTGCTACCTATGGGCGATTTAATGAAATAAAGGAAACAGAATGATACGGAACTAGAGGCGATATAATGACACAAGGACAGCATAATGACACGGAACTATGGGCGATATAATGATAAGAGGACATCGTAATGACACAGAACTATTGGCGATATAATGACACAAGGACATCATAATGACACGGAACTATGGGCGATATAATGACACAAGGACATCATAATGTCACGGAACGATGACGACACAATGATAAAAAGGAAACAGAATGGCATGGAACTATAATGTACGTCGCATCTAACTGGCGATAATGCAGTGGGTAACAACAGGTGTATTTTTTCGTTATTCCTGATCTGCAGGGCATTGGGTTAATTGAACCATCTGGCTAGCCCGTTGTCAGATGATGTGACCTGACGAAATACTGTGTTATGTGCCTTGGCATGGTAATTTAGCGAGACAGCATTATAAAGACGGCATCATATCTGCACTATCGCAAGGAGGCAAATACATCAAGCGCGTATTGCAAGCATGCGGGTATATCCTTAATGACCTTGGCTGTTAGTGTGACGTTAAACAAAATAAAAACAAACCACAGGAATAGTGCCGCAGTATAACAGTAAATGTTGCAACACATTAGACGTAGAATTTACTTATTCTTCAGTCGTGTGGTTACAAATGTGAAATATTTAAAGTTCCATTTTTAAGGGCTTTGATACGCTACGCACCCGGTCTTGGGACAGAACCTATTGCTTATCTGTACTCCGTTTGGTTGAAAGAAATCATTTAAGCCAAAAGCGAAGTACTGAAAAGTGAGGCGTTGTGAAACAAAAACATTAGATCGAAAGGGAAAAATATAAAGACCCCGATTGTTGCAAATAGTGCAGCAGGGTCTTTTTGGTGGTCGTTTGTGTGCCCCAAAGAATACGCATACAGTCATCACATTAGTCAGCTCTTACAATATGAAATAGGTTACAGCAAATGCAGATATATTTCTTACTTAATACCCAAGCTACAGGTGGGGGTAAATAATACAGATCAAAGTAGATCAAGTATACATGTCGTACATTTATGATGTATCGGCTATTTTATACTTTCACCATACGATTTTCAATATTCGCAATACAATATATATAGTTTATATAAAGACATGTATTATCTAGTAAGTTCCATGTCTCGTCATATAGTTAAAAGAGTTCAGAGCTGATTGTATATTGCTTTTTGTAGTCATACTGAAAATATCTATACAGTACAGGGTTTTAACGATAATTGTAAATTGAATGATTGCTTTTTTTTCTTTCCTGATCGATAAGCATAACTTTCGCCTGATGATGGTATATAACGAAGTCAATGATTATCAAATCAGAAAATTGGGTTAAGTTAATTTGTAACTGGCGATTGTTTCCATCTAACGAATGTAAGTCAAAACCAAACGAATCGGTGCATATAAAGATTATTTTATAGGACACAACAACAAATTGGAGTTCGTCACTGTTCTTATCTGACGCGTAGAGTTTTTTTTATCGGCTTAGAATGTACCAGTATTGTTTGTATTGAGACAAAATGACTGATAAGGGCAATGTGGAATCATGTATAGAATGAATCTATTAATAGATTAAATTTCAGGTAAATAGATTTCCTTCCAGAATGTTTTGTGTACACGGCGTGGTCCTCATACTGCTATCCTTGGCCATCATTTTAATTGGTGAGTTAAGAACTGTAACAGTTAAATAAACACAAACAATGTAAATTTCATATTCATTATGATTTTGCTATGGAGTTCAAATATTTTATTGGTATGTTTTCATCGACATGAACGTTTTGTACATTTTGGTATACTGGTACCATATTTATTTGCGTAAATATACGTAGGTATATACGTCGATAATCAAGTATCGTTAATTGTATCCGTGTATAGGAAAAGTAAAACTAAATTATATTTTCTTAGGTAGCGAAGATTATATAACTAAGCACAAGAAGGAATCAAACATCATTTTCTGCTCAACTAGTCATAGTAACAAAATGTGTTGCCTTTCAGAAAAAAATAAACAAGAAAACATTCAAATTATTTTACATTTTGTTGTTTTATAAAGAAGAAATGACGTATCTCTGTCCGTCTCTTTCTCTCTTAATCTGCCTTTTTGTCTTCTGTCTGCCTATCTGGCTCTTCGCCCGCTATCTGTCTTACACACATACTCACACTTATATCGATGTTACAGGCGTAGACTCGCAAGGCGTCACGTGCCAGTGGAACTGGATATGGCATAATAACCACTGTTATCAATTAAGCAATTACGGGACCACATGGACCAATGCACAGGTATTTAATGTTGTTTATTTAACAAGATAATACTTTTTACGTGTGCTTTAATTTATATTTCATTGAAACAAATCTCTATGAGAGAGAGAGAGAGAGAGAGAGAGAGAGAGAGAGAGAGAGAGAGAGAGAGAGAGAGAGAGAGAGAGAGAGAGAGAGAGAGAGAGAGAGAGAGAGAGAGAGAGAGAGAGAGAGAGAGAGAGAGAGAGAGAGAGAGAGAGAGAGAGAGAGAGAGAGAGAGAGAGAGAGAGAGAGAGAGAGAGAGAGAGAGAGAGAGAGAGAGAGAGAGAGAGAGAGAGAGAGAGAGAGAGAGAGAGAGAGAGAGAGAGAGAGATTGATTTTTGACAAACTTCGCACTATAATTCTCAGTACCATTTAATCAAGGTTGTAGTAATATTCTGCTGAGGAGGCGGATTAGGCTACATGTGGATATTGAAGAATTCAAAAGATTTTTTGATCAATCTGGAACATCCTTTTTACAAAACTGTTTCTTCTATTAAAACTTCTGATTTATTGACCCTTAACATTACAATTCTTCATACAAAACAGAAGGAATGACTTCGTTCGCTTGTTATGAAGCTTTCATTTATAGAACGGCAAACGGCAATATTAATATATGTTTGTACATAATTTCGGTGCATATTTTGTGAATAATACAACAAAAAAATATTCTGAGGACGATATTGTAAGAATTTTGGAGTTCCTGGTTGACAAAATCTTTGTTAAGTTCGATGCAGACTGAGGCATTCCAATCTCATCAAACTGTGCCCCTCTCACGCCCATTTTGTTTATGTTTACATATTAAGCTGAAATTATTAATTACTTTTCAATACTGGTATATCGATTGTACATCGTACAAACCCTTCAGAGCTTGAAATCAAGGAAAACCAAGGACTCTTCCCCTTAAGCTGCTTTCCTCGATTTCATGTAAAACATGACCTATAAGGACGGCTCATAACAATTACTAAGCTACCAGCTAATTGTGACGGTTTCGACTTTCCGATTGTGAGCTTTCTCTTTCTTGATCGTCACATCCATCTTCCTCTACCTACGGTGTTAATATGTCGCAGTTGGTTCGGTACTCAAAAGCTTGCTCCAAATATCATGAATTCTGTGATAGATGTCGATTGCTGACAGATACACGTATAGCACAAGGTTTCGACAAATGCAAGTTGATGAAGACTATGAAAAGCTTTATGGTCGCCATAGAATTGACTTTTTATACGGCGGGTGTCATCGAAGAAGCAAAAGACGTTTTCCCCTTCCGGAAAACCTAAAATAATTCTCCTTGAACTTTATCAAGAGTCTTCATGTAAAGTTTTCCTTTGTTCATAATTTGTTGTTTGAATTATAGTTTTGTTGACACTTCGATATTGTCTTGTTTAAAGTTTCTTCCAATATCAAGAATGATAACATGTATTTTGTAACAATGGAGTATATGACCACTACGCACAAGGCTAGACCAAAAAAGCTTACTGAAGCTGAAAAACACAGTACAGACGCGCAGACCTCTTACCTGTACACTGTATAAAACCTGGCTGTATAACAGTTATAGCCTTTGACCATGTTTGGAATTCACAAATGATCAAGATTAAAGCAACCCGGATGTCTTAATACAATAATGCTCCATTATATACATTGGAAACGAAAGTAAATAACTCAGAGTTATGTGTAAACTATTTTGAATTTTAATGTATTACCGGTCGCAAAATTGTATTGAATAATGTATTATTTAATGTATATGTTAATTGTATGAAAAGTATTATTTGTATATCTACGTACTGTAAATCACTTTAGAGTAGCTTATTCCAGCTAGACAGGTCGCTGTATCAAATATTGCATATTGATTTATTTGTTTTTCTTTATTTTCATACAGGTATAACATTAAATATTAATAAGACCCTGGAACATGTTTAAAGACTGAATGACCAAACTATTTATGCTCACAGATGAAACTAATTATTATTTGCTATGCTATTACCAATATTCAATAATGAAAAACAAGTTAATGCTGTTATCTTAGTCAATAGTCAAAAGGCTAAGTTAAATAATATCATGTAGTATCAACAATATCAGATTTATTTTTAACGTTTTAGCAAGAATGTCAGAGGCTTGGTGGTAACCTTGTAACTATAGAAACTGAATACGAAAACTCGTGGCTAAAGGGACTTGCAGGCCCATCAGGTAGTACTTCATCTTTTCACAAACACGATTTAATGCCTATAATGAATGTGTTTTTAAGCATACATATTTTATTTCGAACAGATTTTAAATTTCCGCTGATATCGTTCCTTGCATCTCAGACGAATCCTTGGACGAAACAGATGTATGATTCAGTATAACTCAATTTAGGCACGCTGTATCTGATACCAAATCTAAGACTCCATAATCTCTTCAATGTTGTGAAGCCTCTTGAAATATCTTCAACAACAATTGCGAGATACATCCTGCTCGATCGTGTGTACAGGGAAAATGCTTAACATTTTGTTAAATGTTAGAATATACATGCCGTGTGCATGAAAGACGCGTTAGAGTTTCGAAAATTAATAGCAGGTGGCAAATAATAACGTTCTATGTAGTACGGAGTAAATTTGTCACTTTCAAAATCAAACCTGTTCAATGTAATTTTTGTGACGGTCAACTTAAGTCATTATTTTCTGTAGAATCGGTATATATTAAAACCCCAGATCGTCGAAAATCCGACAGTATTCGGTAATTTCGATATCGAGATAACTCAGTCTGAGGTCTCTATTGCACCACAATTGTGACACATTCTGTACAGCTTACTAGAGAGATACCAAAAAGTCCTCCTGTTCATCTGCGGTAGGTGCTCTTAATACGTTATATATAGCCTCACTGTTTGAGAAATCGGATACTATTATGTTCAAAGATGTTGTTGGATTCACTCTTTCCATTTTGATTGACATTTAGTCTCTCATCTATCAAAAAAATATGCATGCATTATTTAATGTGAGTTTAAGGCTTTACAAAATCTTAATATGACGCGTGCACTGTTTACAATTGTGTATATGTAATTTACTATGTTAATACGCTCAAGTTGACCTTTAATTGTATAACTCACACGAATTATGAATCATTTATTAATGTAAACACTGAGGATAGAGCTCCATGTAGCGTGTGTGTGTGTGTGTGTGTGTGTGTGTGTGTTTGTTATCTTTGCATAGCTGTCAATCCCTCTGGCCGAGCTTTTAATAGCTTGATAGCACCCAGCATACAATTTCGTGTTCTGTGCCAACACAGTAAAAATAAATACGGGACTGTGACTTTTTTATATTTATTTTTCCTAATAAAACAACGAAAACCATTTTTGACTAATGATATTTGAGTATTTAGTATAGCAGCAAAGACAAAGTAATTATACGTCAATGTGCTTATTGTGTTTGGTCATATTGAACAAGTTTAACATGTTATAAAAAGGAAAGTAGTCTTGTTATAAAACAATCACATAATACTACATATAGAATTTGGAGGCATGATTCAATCTAATTGATAAATAGGTGCGTTGATATATTTTGTTGAAAGATAACCCTTGGATAGGAGCAAACGACCTAATAGGAGAAGGGGACTGGAGATGGGTCGCAGACAACTCTAAAGTAGCATTCACAGACTGGGGATCGGGTGAACCGACTGATGCTGTAGGTAACCAAGATTGTGCGCATTTCTACAATCATTGGAATGACAACATCTGTACAAGTAGTTATCGTTTTATTTGCGAAAAAGATGGTAAGTATACATTAAGCTTACGAGGTTCATACAAAATAAGACACCATTGTTAAACCTTATAAATCTGGGACGTACAATTTCATAAAAATATACCTTTGTTACACATGCCTTCCTCTAGTGTTTTTGATTATAAGTTCGATTTTATTTACGGCTCAGTATTACATTGTGTTTTCTACACATTATAATTTACATGTATAACGCAATCTTTCATTTCATACTGCATGTTTGTTGACGTCTTTATTTTGCAACAAAGTAAACATTTCTGAACACTTAGTAACGGACCTGAACTTTGTTGAGGGCTGGCAGTCAGTTAGCAAAAATTACCTGGTTTTGTTTGGTGTTGGTTTTATGCAGTTAAGCGTCCTATAAACAGCTAGGTTTAACGAAAGACGTTGTTCGATGTGTGCATTGTATTCATTTATGCGTCAGCTCTACTTTCTTACTACGTTTTATGTTTCCTAGCTCCTTCTTGACAATATCTTATTTTTAACCTCACAGTTGAGCCATCGACATTTCGGGCGCGTGGTTCTATAAAAGGAACGCGAGATAGCATCAGTTATGTAGGGCCTTACACTGGCGTTACTGTACCCTTAAAGCAACACTTCCGATATTTTGGCAACGAGTCAACGAGGGTTCTGATTAAATTTATTTTCCAAACGATTAGTTTTGATAAAATAGTCTTTTGAAAATGATGTCCAAATAAATAGCGTCGCACGGCACGTAAATCAGGAAAATCCTCTTTTGGTAATTATGCTTACCTTTATATCGTCCATGTAACGATAATCAGCAGCCAATAAAGCGTAATACACTTTACTTGGCGGACAAAATATTATTAAACGAAAACTGTATGCATAAACGTTCTTCTTTGCATTGAATGACAGTTTCTTGGGCCGCTTTTCTATAGGTGTCCCGTTTTGGGTACTGTCCCGATTTGGGTACAGGGACGGTACCCAACAAATCCAAACACTAATGTGTCCGTCCTTAAATGGCATATAGTGTTTTAAACAACGCTTATGGTCATCAATCTGTACATTCTCACCGTGTTACCATCTCACTCTTCTATTTTAAATAATAAAAAGAAAATTATATTTTCAATCAATGCACTCTCATACTTACCAGAGGATAGATGTCTCTCCCATCCCTGTTTAAACGGAGGGACGTGTACCAGGTCAGGATCAAACTTCAACTGTGGCTGTACAAATGAATACCAAGGAACCAACTGTCAGCTTCGTAAGTTTTCTTAATCTCTTTAAGTTCAGTAAGTGTTTTCCCAAGGCATATCTTTTCAAGGGAAACGAATTGTACGACTTATACACATACAATATATGTACCGCGACGATGTTTTCTGACGTAACTATGTAAAAACCGTCCAGCTAGCTCCATCGTTTTATTTCACATTCATTATTAACTACATGTAACAATACCATTTCATTTGAATCTGCTCTTCATTTTCAATGTATGGTTAAGGTATTAGTTAAAAAATTGTACTTCAAAACTTTAAATGGTAGCATAATATAGCAAGTATTTCGCAATAACAGTAGCATGCAATATTCTTGAAATTATATTGGCAGAGATAGGAAAAGCTACTTGAAACATATTGGTTATAAACACCTTTTTCAGGAATATGTCTTGTCAGCAGTCGTTATTGGTAACATTGAATATTGACGTACATATTTACGGATAACCCGCAATGAAATAAATAACTATTGCCTGCATACCAGCGTATAAGCAGCTGAGCTTTGAACCCAACTTATCTTAACGCTCCAGTTTCTCATTATTTCAAAATTTCCCTAAAGCCGATCCCACAAAACCTGTGTAACCGAAACATAATGTCGTTCTAATTACACGTTTGATGTTATTTGGTAAAAGAGTCTTGATGAGAGGAAGATCGCTTCAAGACCTAAACACATACCAAAACAAATATATATATTGTCAATACCGTCGCTATTACTTCTTTGCTTTAAAATTAACAATACGTAATTAATTTGAATCTGCCCTGCATATTGCAGGCAGTATTGAGAAAAAAGGTTAAAAGTCAAAACACTAATCACTTCAGTGATAATATGATGACTATTCACAATGACGATATCATGTAATATCAATAATATCAGATTTGTTTTTCTAAGCGAAAAAATATAGAAGTGTGCTTTTACTTTACATCAGCAAGTCACTGTTACGGCCAGCCTTGTCAAAATGGAGCCACGTGTCAATATACTGGAGGGAATTACACATGTACTTGTGCAAATGGGTTTTATGGGCGGAACTGTGATAATGGTAAGTAAAAGTTATAACCTAACACGCAAAACGATCCACTAGTTATTTGGCAACAATTCAGTTTCTTAGCTCGATCCTTTATAAGTAAGTAAAATGGCATTTGCATCAACAACATATTAGCGGATAACGAAAAGCATATGCGTTCTAGACCTGTAACCCTATTATATTTTAGCCAAAAGTGAACTGACGTAGTGTGCTTTCTTCCGGTACTGTCCAGGAAGTGGTGGTTAAAATTTTGGTAACGCTTCATTACGAAACCATGCCTTACGCGTTTGATAACCTTAAACTATACACAATTTCAGGATCTCAAACACCTTTGGATGTAATTAGCTGAGTACCATAACGTAACGAACTTCGTATCAGTCCGCACATTTCTCTTGATAATACAGACAAAATCGACATAAAAACCTTCTCCGAATAATTTGGTGTGCAACAATAAACGGAAAGATACATTATAAGAAGGCCATTCTAGGAGTTGCCGTCTAAACATTACAGAGTTGCAATTTTACATGTGTCGATTTAGGTTGTTTAAAAAACACCGAGAACACCACTTCTAAATTTAAGAAAGTATAGACAGAATGATAAGCTTATGGCTGTAGCTAGAATATAGAAACATACTAAATAGTCAAGTTTATGTGTTTCAACACATGCACGAAGCCGTATATATTGTTAAGGCATTCCCCAATTTACACCAACCACGATTGTTATCGCACAACGTTCGTCCTTAGTCCGCACAAATGTGCGCAAGCAATGATCGTCCAGTTGTTTACCGTTCGCAAAAAACTTCGTGCACACATCGTTCACACACCGTGCACACATCGTTCACACACCGTGCACACATCGTGCTAAGTAGTCAAGTTAGCAACATGCATTGTTTAGTAAGGTAGTAGCACTAAATTGTTTTGCCTCAGGTCCTTAAACATAGATCCCACAACTGTAACAGACCTGACCTTTGTTGAGGGCTGGCTGTCAGTTGGCACAATTTACCTGGTTTTGTTTGGTGTTGGTTTTATGCAATTAAGCGTCCTATAAACATCTAGGTTTAACGAAAGACGTTGTTCGATGTGTGCAATGTATGCATTTATGCGTCAGCTCTACTTACATACTACGTTTTATGTTTCCTAGCTCCTTCTTGACAATATCTTACTTTTGACCTTAGAGTTGAGCCATCGACAAAATGGGGTTATGTCTAGTAGCCTGAACACACCAAAGTCCTTAACATTGGTAGTAGTTTAATATCAGTAACCGGTGTACCTGCAATAACTTTCAAGACTTTTGTCAATATCGGCAGAAACTATGCATAGTTAAAATATATTTTAGAGTCAACGAGGGTTCTGATTAAATTTATTTTCCAAACGAGCATTAGTTTTGATGAAATAGTCTTCTGAAAATGTTATCCAAATCAATAGCGTCGCAAAGCACGTACATCAGGAACATCTTTTTTTGGTAATTATGCTTACCTTTATATTGTCCATGTAACGATAATCAGCAGCCAGTAAAGCGTAATACACTTTATTTGACGGGAAAAATATTATTAAACGAAAACTGTATGCATAAACGTTCTTCTTTGCATTGAATGACAGTTTCTTGGGCCGCTTTTCCACAGGTGTCCCGTTTTGGGTACTGTCCCGATTTGGGTACAGGGACGGTACCCAACAAATCCAAACACTAATGTGTCCGTCCTTAAATGGTATATAGTGTTTTAAACAACGCTTATGGTCATCGATCTGTACATTCTCACCGTGTTACCATCTCACTCTTCTTTTTTGAATAATGAAAAGAAAATTATATTTTCAATCAATGCACCCTCATACTTATCAGTGGATAGATGTCTCTCCCATCCCTGTTTAAACGGAGGGACTTGTACCAGGTCAGGATCAAACTTCAACTGTGGCTGTACAAATGAATACCAAGGAACCAACTGTCAGCTTCGTAAGTTTTCTTAATCTCTTTAAGATCAGTAAGTGTTTTCCCAAGGCATATCTTTTCAAGGGAAACAAATCGCACGATTTATACACATACAATATATGTACCGCGACGATGTTTTCTGACGTAACTATGTGAAAATCGTCCAGCTAGCTCCATCGTTTTATTTCACATTCATTATTAACTACATGAAACAATACCATTTCATTTGAATCTGCTCTTCATTTTCAATGTATGGTTAAGGTATTAGTTAAAAAATTGTACTTGAAAACTTTAAATGGTAGCATAATAAAAAAAGTATTTCGCAATAACAGTAGCATGCAATATTCTTGAAATTATATTGGCAGAGATAAGAAAAAGCTACTTGAAACATATTGGTTAAAAACACCTTTTTCAGGAATATGTCTTGACAGCAGTCGTTATTGGTAACATTGAATATTGACGTACATATTTACGGACAACCCGCCATGAAATAAATAACAATTGCCTGCATACCAGCGTATGAGCAGCTACGCTTTGAACCCAACTTACCTTAACGCTCCAGTTTCTCATTATTTCAAAATTTCCCTAAAGCCGATCCCACACAACCTGTGTAACCGAAACATAATGTCGTTCTAATTACCTGCTTTATGTTATTTGGTAAAAGAGTCTTGATGAGAAGAAGATCGCTTCAAGACCTAAACACATACCAAAACAAATATATATATTGTCAACACCGTCGCTAGTACTTCTTTGCTTTAAAATTAACAATACGTAATTAATTTGAATCTGCCCTGCATATTGCAGGCATTATTGAGAAAAAAGGTTAAAAGTCAATACACTAATCACCAGGCGCGTAGCTAGCCCCTTTACCATGTGTAAGCCCCGACATGGGGTTCCCGTAGGCAGCCCCCCGCCCCCGAAGCGCGAGCAGGGGGAGGGTACGGGAGTGGATCTTCCCCCTCCCGTAAGGGGGGTCTGGGGGGTCTCCCCATGAACATTTTGTTTTCTAGAACGTCTCAGGAGCCATTTCCCACGTCCTGATGTCTGAGATAATGATATGTTGTAATTTATAATATAGTTTTAAAACAGGGGCCGGACTTGCCCCGGTCTCCCCTACACATGTATAATACATGTGTAGGGGGACCGGGGCAAACACGGCCCCTTTTCTTTTTTCAAGACGTTATGGAAGGCATGTACTATAGACGTATCAACACGTAATTTCTTAAGCGGCCTCAAAGTGCTATGTCAAAGGTCATGGGGGAAAAACCGCTTATGCGCTAGCAAAAACTTGCATGGCGGCCAATTAGGAGTCCTTTGATACGATTACGATTTCTTTATTTAAACGATATATCCACACTGAAAAATTATACGAACATCGAGTACGATATCAGGTACATCTATTCTTTTGGGAAAATCTTCAATGTTTGGCACTTACATCGTAATAAATCAGCGATCGTGCAATTTGTTGGAGGGTCGCCCGCAGATGCTGAGATGGGTGGGTCAGTTTACATTTACATTTATACTGCAAAGGACCGTCGAACAGCATCAACTTGCAGGTAGACTTGTGTGGCGTGGCTTCCACATGAGTTCGTTAAAAACTGGTTAAAAAGTTAAAACTATTTACAGGATCCACATTCACTCTGCAAGATGACTGGAGCGAGGTCTTGAATGCCTCAGTTCTCCCATAGGAGCCTGAAGTTCTGTCAATAATGAATAATAATAGTAATACAAAAAAATACCCCTAATATTTTTTAAGCATATTAGGGGTATTTTTTTTGTATTACTATTATTATTCATTATTGACAGAACTTCAGGCTCCTATGGTTCTCCCCAGTAACTGGTGGATCGGGGTATTTATCGGACAAGTCAATCAAATAGATTATTTTTCCTTTCTCCGATACATCATCTTTAAACCTGCTTCTGGTATACTTAACTTTGACCTTTTCCAGCCGATACAGGAAAAAATTCAAAGCATTCTTTAAATTTGCCATCCTGAAAATTAACGTCAAAAACGACGATGATGTCGTTTTTCCACTTTCCGTTTGGCAAATATTAACGTTAATGTAACCTCATCGTTTCTCAACGATAACAAAAGAATCGTTTATACGCCTTGTCAAACTTGTGCTAATGTAATTTCTTGTCTCAGATTGTGTCATAAATAACGTCATCAAGTTTTTTTGAGTAAAATATAAATTTCCATTGGGGCCTGTATAGGGGTATTATTGGACAAGCAATGTTGGAAAGTCATTGTTGTACTGGTTATAACTTGGAAAACCACATGAGTGCATCTCACAATAGCTGATACATAACAAATAAAAAAGTAAGTATAAATGTGTATTTTCTGTAGATTAATCAGGGATGGACACTAACTTTTTTGCTTGGTAATCCACAGGACTAGTTGAAAAGATTATTTACTAGTCCTTTGTCAATGTAAAGTTCTATAAGGTTTCCTGATCAGGAAACATTGTGATCTACAGCATGAAACATCAAAAGAAGACTTAATATAACTACTGCCATACAAATATGGTTAAGTTAAAGGATTTTTGTTTGACAATTATCATGCAATATTTAAAGCATTTTTCTAAATTTTAGAAAGTAATATTGTTATTTTATAATCCAAAGGTCCAGTTCGGTGATTCACTGATCCTTGCTGAAATCAACTAGTCAAGGACTAGTGGACTAGTGTGACCAAGACTGTTAATTGTGCATTGGTAATGAATCGGGAAATAAAATAGTTTAGTATTTGAAGGGGCATGGCTATATTCAATCTTGAACTTGCTGCTCAGACATGGAGTAATTACAAGCACCTTAACACAGGAAAGTTTCTTGTCAGCATTAATTCTGGACTCATCAATTTTGCGGCAAACAAGTGACAAACATATCACTACATACTCTGGGTTTCTTGACATATTTGAACGATATGATTCGGTCATGGCAGATAGGGGGTTTATATTCGAGAAGAGTTGGGCAGAACTGTTTATTCCTCCAGGGTGTAGGAGAGCTTCTCAAATGTCAAGAGCTGAAGTGAATCTTACAAAGGCCATTGCAAATCAGAGAATTTACATTGAACATGCAATCAGATGAATAAAAACCTTCAGGATCCTCAAATTTGAGGTACCTCTTACTCTTGTGCACCACTTGGATGATATTGTAAAAGTGGTTGCTGGAATTTGTAATATGCATCCATCTCTACCGAAGTATAAGTAAATAGTAATTTTATCAGCAGCACCAGAACCTGTTCCTCAATATATCCCACTATTGCTTTTTCATGATCATCCAAACTTTCAATGTTTACAAATTAATGTTGTGTTTATATCAGTCGCTAGTTCACCTGCCCTAGCACTGTGTTGTCAAATATAATCCAGTTTTGATATATGTGAGCCAAACTTTTACTCTTAAGATCCACAAAGCTTCAACTCTTCTTTAACAAAAGTACCAGGTATTTTAGGGCTGTAATAATATATTGATATGTGTATCTCTGTATCACAATATTTTGTTTAGAGAACATTTATCCAGTGATACATATGTGTATTTATATTTAATAATTTGTAATTAAAAGTGCAAAATTTGGAACATGAAATTAGTGACATTCTCAGGGTCTATATGCACACTGACACTGCTAGGATCAAATTACAATGTACTGCAAATATTTCTAAGGATCCCCAATAATTAAATATAGTGTGAAACACTTATCAGACATACAACTGTGCGTGGGTGGTGTCTGGTCAATCGTGTCAATAGTTCGGTTGATCTGATAATAGTAGAAATATGACCAGCACGGAGACCTGGCTCTCCGGATGATTGATCAGGCAAATGGAAACTGAACAGGTCTTTATTAATATTCCAGCCCCAAAAAAAGGGAAAATTTACAATTATCTTAATACCTACTGTATCCATCTCTCCCAATACTCTATCTGAACCTTATTGAGTTATTGGTAATACTTGGACATGAAATTGTGCAAGTATGGTTAAAATATAAAGCACATTCTATCAAGAGTTCTTATAGAATATCAATTAAGCAAGAATATAATAATATATATATTATATATACATGCAATATAATGTGGCAGTCAAACCAACTGTACATTTTCGACTTGCATACAAAATCTAACCTCATATATTTATTTTTAGGCCTAAACAAGGCTTTTATATTTTGCCTAACTTGCAAAGTCTGTACTTTAAACTCTCAAACTCTGCCAATAACACTGCACTTTAGACATGCCCATTTACTAATCTGTGATGATGCAAGCTTATTCATCTGTACACATGCAAAGTGATACCAAAGATGACAATAATCACATCCAATGCTTTGATCCCCATATTTCTGTATGCTGTGTCCTTCCTTGATTACATGCTTTTAATTACATACAGGGCAGAAATGTGTTGTAGCAGGGGCATGATCAATGTCCATTGCCTCTGACATGACAGGCAGATCTGTGTTTTTCATTTTGATTTTTCAAAGGCCTTAATTGAAAAAAATTCAGGCACTACAAACTTCACATAAAACAATATAAAGCTGTCAAGTACTTGCAAATAGTAGGGAGCTGTCAAATAAAATCATTTCTGTGTGTTTGCCAAATAATTACATGTGTATACAATTTGCTACATATAAAAGTCACAACCCTTTCTCCCTGTGATGGAAAGCTGCCCTTAGATTTGCCAAAAATATAGAGCCATAAATAGACTTGAAGCTTACAAGAGCAGAGCCTTGAACACTTAGCACATTTTGTAACAAGGAGACATTTTATTTCTACAACACCATCCCCACAGCACTCACAAGTGACTAACAGGTCTGGACTTGCTCCTAAATGAATGTGATTCTGGTCAAGGAATGGACACTTTACTATAAAAAGACTTCAACATTTCTTTCTTGTAGGATTGTTAGGCCTCTGGTCCCAGTTCCCTGGCAATAGATTTTATATTTAGGTGATTTTTTATACTCCAACGAATTGCACAATAAAGGTTCCATATTTGTCACAAGATAGCTTATAAGAGCATGTACAATACACTAAAACTGAGGTCAATTTCAAGTTTGACTGAAACCTGCTTTTGTTTATTGAGTCATCACAATCATATTTAATGTCCTAGTCTAAGGGAGATAATTGATATATTTTTAAACCATAAAACTGTTTCCTTGATATTTGAATATGCCCAGTCTATTACACATAATTGACAAGAGTGTTATGTACAGGACAATATTTAAAAGCAGTGCTTCATATTATTTTGTAACTAATTAAAATAGTTTTCATAGCTAACTAATATATTTTTAGAAAATTTATATATTTGTATTGTCCATATTAGGGTATGACTCGCTGTTTAGCATTTAGTTTGCATTCAAAAAGATAAATAGAATGTTAACTAATGCTTTCATTTAAACATTACACAATCACCTACAGGTATCAAGTTGTCTTGGTTTCATAGCCGATTTTACTGCTCCATTTTCCTTGCAACAGCAAACCCACATTGTATGTGAGTCGCCCTTCAATTTCTGTGACAACACGGTGAATNGAGATAATTGATATATTTTTAAACCATAAAACTGTTTCCTTGATATTTGAATATGCCCAGTCTATTACACATAATTGACAAGAGTGTTATGTACAGGACAATATTTAAAAGCAGTGCTTTATATTATTTTGTAACTAATTAAAATAGTTTTCATAGCTAACTAATATATTTTTAGAAAATTTATATATTTGTATTGTCCATATTAGGGTATGACTCGCTGTTTAGCATTTAGTTTGCATTCAAAAAGATAAATAGAATGTTAACTAATGCTTTCATTTAAACATTACACAATCACCTACAGGTATCAAGTTGTCTTGGTTTCATAGCCGATTTTACTGCTCCATTTTCCTTGCAACAGCAAACCCACACTGTATGTGAGTCGCCCTTCACTTTCTGTGACAACACGGTGTACATTTGGCTGACAAAATACAGCCGATGCAGTTGATATGGAATGGTAGTAAACTTCCTGAAAGTGACCAGACTGAAAATACTCATAAGCCTTTCCGATTTTGTAATCA